>NC_079168.1:2330869-2353369 GCF_947568905.1 Ostrea edulis
AAAAATCCAGAAAACTGTTTGACATATTTTTTCCAAAAAGTAGATCAAGGGTGAACCAATCCAGCTGAAATGCAAACTGAACTTATATTCCTCCAAGAGGAAGCCTATGACTAAATATCAGAGTAATATATGTATCTGTAACCAAAAAAAAGTCCGGGAAACTGTTTGACCTACTTATAGCCCTAAAGTAGGTCAAGGATGAACCAATTCAGCTGAAATGTAAACTCACTCTTACAATTCTTGAAATAGATATTGTGACCAAATTTCAAAGTTGTATATGGATCCTTTATGGAAAAAATTTCCGGAAAACATGACCCGGGACGGACGGACAGCCAGCCAGCCAGCCAGCCGCACGGATAGCGCCATAACATAATACGTCCTGTCTAATGACGGGCGTATAAAAACATATATAAAAATCTCTGTAAAACATAAATACTACATATCTCATCTTATTTTGTAATTAATTTGTTTCTTGTAAAGATGAAAGGCAAATGGTCAATTGTTGTTATATTTTGTTTTTGATTTATTGTTGGGGTGGGGTTTTTTGTGCTGGGGGGGGGGGGTAAGAAACAAAATACAATGAATACCCTGGAATTCATATTTTTCTCTAAAAGCTGATCAGAACTACCTGTTATTGACTTGCCCAATGATTGTCTTGCCCAATGATTGACGTGCCCAATGTTCCAGTATACTGGACAAAAAAATTAGGGATAAAACAGATTGTAATATTTTTAGATTAGTTTGTGATGATACAAAGGAAATGTTTTAGATAATAGACCCGTGTAGTCTTCAGAGGAGGAAGACCTACGGCATCCTGACATTCTTCAGACTGACACTATCCGAGACAACTTTCAGGGAAACACCCTACCAGTTCGTATATTCCTCAGAGTAATGTTTTCATCAAGATCAAACAAGACACTATTCACACAGACACTATACAAGATAACCTCTAGACAAAGTCTTAACCAGACACTATTCACACAGACACAAGATAACCTCTAGACAAAGTCTTAACCAGACACTATTCACACAGACACTATACAAGATAACCTCTAGACAAAGTCTTAACCAGACACTATTCACACAGACACTATACAAGATAACCTCTAGACAAAGTCTTAACCAGACACTATTCACACAGACACAAGATAACCTCTAGACAAAGTCTTAACCAGACACTATTCACACAGACACTATACAAGATAACCTCTAGACAAAGTCTTAACCAGACACTATTCACACAGACACTATACAAGATAACCTCTAGACAAAGTCTTAACCAGACACTATTCACACAGACACAAGATAACCTCTAGACAAAGTCTTAACCAGACACTATTCACACAGACACTATACAAGATAACCTCTAGACAAAGTCTTAACCAGACACTATTCACACAGACACTATACAAGATAACCTCTAGACAAAGTCTTAACCAGACACTATTCACACAGACACTATACAAGATAACCTCTAGACAAAGTCTTAACCAGACAGTCCTAAGAGTGAAATTAACCAAGATGTCCATCTTGCAAAAACATACGGGGGAAGTCCTTGGATTGGAAATTGCCAAGATGGTTCTCGAATTGGAATTTCCAAAGATAACCTCAACGTAAGACTCATGCTGAAATTGTCTCCTAAGTGAGACTTGCTGATCCTACTCTCAACGTGGGATATCTGTCAATGTTAAGGCTGAAATAGCCCCAAAGTTATATTAAGACATGCCATAGAAGATTTTAAAGTGGTGCATGCTATGATGGTTTTCAGAGTAATGCATGCTACGATGGTCCTTAGAATGAGGCACGTCATGGTGATCCTTAGAATGGTGCATGGAATTATCATCTTTATGGTGAGGAAGATGATCTTTAGAATGAGGCACACCATGACGGCGCTACGAATGTGGTATGTCTTGATAACCCTTAGAGGGATGATGAAGTCCGATAATCTCATAACTCCTATAACGAATACAAAATACAGATTTGGGCAAACACAGCCCTGGATGTGTACCTCAATTTCCCTTGGAAGGATACCTACCTGTAGATTGAGGCTTTCTTGTATGTCCTTCAGAGTAAAAATGTATGTAGTGGCCATCAAATTGTGAAATAGATTTACCCTGATTATCTGCCAAATTGTGAAATAGATTTATCCTGATTATCTGCCAAATTGTGAAATAGATTTACTCTGATTATCTGCCAAATTGTGAAATAGATTTACCCTGATTATCTGCCAAATTGTGAAATAGATTTACCCTGATTATCTGCCAAATTGTGAAATAGATTTACCCTGATTTTCTGCCAAATTGTGAAATAGATTTACCCTGATCATCTGCCAAATTGTGAAATAGATTTACCCTGATTATCTGAGATCCATCTGGATACTGGTCCAAAATGTTCTTCAGCTGTCGTAAGATGGGTGGCTTACATATCCCCTCGTAATCGCTGTCCGGATCTTCGTCATCTGAATGCATTAATGAATGAATAAGTGAATGACTAAATGGATGGATAAAATGTAAATTGTAAAGTACGATTATGGCAGCCTTACTTCGATGTCTTTTGATGGAGTCTGCAGTCACGTCAGTTTCTTCTTCGTCGAAGTCCATCACAGCATCTAACTCAATACGACAACATACTTTGAAAACTTCATTGAGGAATTTTTAATCTTGAATTCCTAACAGAAAGTTTAAATCAGTTTGAATGCAAGGTGAAGATAACGAACAGTGATCAATCTCATAACTCCTACAAGCAATACAAAATAGATAGTTGGGCAAACACGGAGAAACTAATATTGGTTTTGAGAATGAATTTCGAATTTCCTATGTACGTCACAGACATGGGACTGGTGTATCCTGCTATTGTTTTTCCAACTGACTAAATGTCGCTGTTTTGAAAAATAAGAAGCTATTTTGCTGCAGTAATTGTGGGCGCCATGTGTTGACCATGGATGAAATTGCGACATAATGATTCTTATAACTTGCTTAAAATTCATATTTTGAAAAATTTTCATGTAATATATATATTTTTTAAATCCGATATTTGTGATCTCATCTCTCCCCGGTACAATTTTGATTTAGTTTCATGATTTCGATATTTATTCCCCTAAGGTACTCTAGAGGTTACTGGTGCTGATTCCGATTCCACGGCAACACGCTGGGTTCTATTGCTCTTATCGTCACTCACTATCTTCTCAATGTAGGAATGAAAGGCCTGTCTACACTCTGTTTGACATGAATTGTGTAAGTATCTGCCAATATTTTAGCTATTTGGTTAACTTGACCACCCCCCCCCCCCTGAAGGCTCTCTACTTCCGGTGGGATACCCGTGTAACTGACCTGTTGCATCCGTATGTAGGATATGTAATGATTATCTTTTAGCATCCGAGTAATATTCAAATTATCAAATAGATGGGCGGTCCTTCTGTCACGAGTGCACGGAGCGCACGAGTGAGAGAAGGACCGCCCATCTCTTTGATAATGTGAATTTTACTCGGATGTAGAAGATGACAGACTTTCACATATTTCAAAAGCTTCTCATTTTACATTTATTGAACCATACATTCGATACAATGGTAGATTGCCATATACCATCGTCGGACGATGCTTGTGTATATAAAATTTGATACGCTTTACCCGTAAAATAGCAAAACTAACTAAACGAAAATTGATTATCCCTGTCAGTATCAATCACATATTGGTGGCTTCATAAATAATTTTTCAGGAATTAAATTCTATACATGTATTTTGTACAAATGTTTTAAGAAAACATGTATAACACAAATATTAAAGTAGGAAAAGGATTAAAGACTTACATTAGCAAACTCATTATAAAATGAGAGAGAGAGAGAGAGAGAGAGAGAGAGAGAGAGAGAGAGAGAGAGAAACTATTTAACATTACTGACTGGGGAAAAACCCGGTCACAGGTATGTGAATATTTGTTACATAACAATTCCTGTCTGCTTCAACGCCCATCATCAATCGGCGCACGTTTTACCCGTAAAACAGCAAAACTAATTTTAACGAAAACTGATTATCCCTGACAGTATCTATCACATATTGGTGGCTGTATAACACAAATATTAAAGTGGGAAAAGGATTAAAGGCTTGCATTAGCAAACTCTTTATAAAATGAGAGAGAGAGAGAGAGAGAGAGAGAGAGAGAGAGAGAGAGAGAGAGAGAAACTATTTAACTACTGACTGCAAAAACGGTCACAGGTATGTGTATACATGTATTTGTTACATAACACTTCTAGTCCGTTTTAACGCCCCAGACATCGATCGGCGCACGCTTTACCCGTGAAACAGCAAAAGTAACTTCACGAAAACTAAATTATCCCTGTCTTGTTTCTATTGTGTAATTCTGATGTTAGTACCGTCCATGCGATAACAAGGTGGAAGGAGCTCGTTTTATCACATATGCGATAAAAAAAAAAACAACTGTTGATGATAACCAGATACAATTCCTGAACAACAAAAGAAAATCACTGTAAATATGTGACAAGCTTGTCAACAGAGAATAGCTAGGATGACAACTGATCGACCTCAGTTGGATTGAATAATGGTAAAATAGATTAACACTTTTCATTGTTTTGTTGTATTTTATCACATTCACCCGAGATATGGCTGAGGGTGGGCAGATTTTTATTTATTTTTTCCTATACAAAGGAATAAAGATAGATTAGCCTATAAAGGTGCTAAGTCTTATTGAAGTTGTGATCAAGCTGATATCGATGCAATGAAAATTTCGCTGAAGAAACAAAACCATGTCCTAGACCCTGTGAAGATTGAGGTATTTAAAAAAAAAATAAATAAAAATAAAATAAAACATTGATCAGTTTAACAATAGACATACGCACAGCTGCACATATGTTCAAGGTGTAGACTGAAATTCTATAGGCCCTAGGACAGTTCGTAGTTTGTGTGGTATTTAATAAACGTTTTCAGAAATCCATATCCAAACTATAAATATCTTCAATGTTATTCCGAGAAACTGGAATAACGAAAGTTGGTTAAATATTGAATACATGTATAATAATATATGTATCTAAATAAAGTATTTGAAATGAGTTTTTATATGCGATTTTATTTCTTGGTAAATTCATTACTACCATAACAATAGTCAAGTGAATTTCTCATCGATAAATTATAGAGAGAAGGTCAAGAGTGTGATCGATTGATTGTCTATTGTTTAACGTCCCTCTCCAGAATCTTTCACATATATTATGGAGATGTCATCATTGCCGGTGATGGGCTACAAAATTTAGGCCTATATTAGATGCTCGGTGCTTATGGCCTCTGAGCAGGGAGGGATCTTTATCGTGCCACACCTGTTGTGACATGGGACCTCGGTTTTTTGCGGTCTCATCCGAATGACCGCTTCCATTTAGTCAACTCTTACGACAAGCAAGGGGTACTCAGGACTTATCACAGATATTGTTAGTATTTCTAGTTACTTAGTGCAATATCAATCTATAATTTCAGTATGAATTGGTTTCGTTATAGCTGGCTTGCCATTTGAACTTTAGAAGATAAGACGGTTCATCTGGAATTTGAAAGCCCTCCATTACACACACATGTATATCGTAGAATCAGCAATAAGTGTACAATTTTTCAAAATGGTAGAGAAATAGTCGTGGTTATTTGGTAGAACCATTCCTTTTTGTCGTTTTTTAAAATAGTGATCGTAATTTGTGTGGTGGTCTCATCCCTGAAACGGATGACGTCATAATGCATCAAGAAAATTGCTCGAACGCGTCACAGAGAAAACTGTATACACAAAAAGTAATTTTACTGTATGTTTGCCTTTTTTGCTGATTAAGAATGTATTCATTATTGTATATGATAAATGTATCATTAAAACAGTTCATTGGTCCGAACAGTTGGATTACATCTTGTTTACAAGCTTCGCGTATCGTTTGACGAACTGATGATACATATATATATGTGTGTGTGTGTGTGTGTGTGTGAATGGTGTATGTTCTGCACGATTTAATTGGTCATTTTGACCATAATAGATGATAATCATGTCATACTGTAGCACATCAAATTTAAATAAAACGTAATTTCATAGACATGAACAAGAAAACGGTTTAAATTCCATGGGGCGATACATACTTTATAGAACTTAAGCAGGCCTATACACAATAATTGTTCTATGGTGCATTGATTAAACGTTTTTTAAAATCCATTTTGAGTTATATTCCGAGAAATAAGCAAAACGAAAGTTGGTTGAATTTTAACCTGAAGAGTTATATATTATACATATTCTATATTAGTGTACAGATAGATAATATCGAACCAGATATGAATTGCATTTAAATATTTCATTATGTTAGAGCCATTTATTATATAATCTAAATCAGCTTGCAGTTTGTCAATTATTTTATCTCCATGGTTTTTCTCTATATATTGGAATATTTGAAAAGTTAAACAATATTGTACACATGTATATATACACACCACATATCAGTCAAGGATGAGGCTCCATTTTCTCGTCTGTGTGTGCTGTCTGCCAACATTGGTGTGTAAGCCTTGGTGGAAAATCTTTTATGAGTATCCTACTACAGGTTGATAATATTACAACGACGGTCACGTGAATTTCACGTGATGCATATCGGGGCACGGATCCAGTATTAATGGACTTTTGCGAGAAGGGCTGACTTTTAATCTTAACTTGGACATTTAAATCTGCGTATGGCATGGAAGCACGATATCGTTAAATATACGTCATATCGAACTGTTGGCATATAGGCCTTTATCTCATACGTGTGGTGTATATTGAGAGTGAGATTATCACACGCTCGTTTGATAAAGCACTTCCCTTACCAAAATATAAGCCCTCTGGCACACAGTTGCTGCAAATTTGCAGCGCATTTGCGGCAAGTTTGCCGCAACTAGTTGCGGCACATTTGCCGCAAGTATACTTTTCGTATGCAAATTTTTCCTCTGGCACACAGTTTGTGGCACAGTTGCGGCACACACTTGCTGCACACTTCTGGCACAGTGTGCAGCATATTTGCCGCAAGTATACTTTTCGTATGCAAATTTTCCTCTGGCACACAGTTTGCAGCAAACTTGCGGCACACTTCTGGCACACAGTGTGCGGCATATTTGTCGCAAGTATACTTTTCGTATGCAAATTTTTCCTCTGGCACACAGTTTGCGGCAAACTTGCGGCACACTCTTGCTGCAGACTTCTGGCACACAGTTTGCGGCAAATTTGCGGCACACTTCTGGCACTGTCTGCTCGAAATTAAGGGATGCTATATAAACTGTCATTACAAAACAAAAACACAATAACAATTCAATTAATATAATTTCAAGAACAATGACATATCAAGTAATTAACATATTCAAAAATACTAATTGAAATTTTTTTTATTCAAAAATAGAAATGACCGGGTTCTTGTAAAATATGTTATCTATCATAGGAACAACAGTAGAAACATATACTGGGAAAATGACAAATTAAAGGTAGAATTTTTCAACAATAAAAAAGAAAGAGAAAAAAAAAAGAGAAGCATTTTTAAAATGTTACATGAATATCTTCAATGTTTTTAAAACATCTATAATGTACAGGGTCTGGAAAATGTTAAGTAAAAGCTGAGTTGGTTACATAAAGTACCATGCTTAAAAAATGACTAAGTTCAACTTCACCATGCACATGTAAATTTTTCAAAGAATGCCTGATCACTTCCGAAAAGACACATGCACATTTACAATGCTTCCATAACAGCTGTTCAAGGTCTGAAGAATGTCAAATAAATGCTGTAAGAGGAGTTGATTACAAAAAATAGGTACCATCTATTCAGGAAA
Source organism: Ostrea edulis (assembly GCF_947568905.1). Classification (NCBI taxonomy): domain Eukaryota; kingdom Metazoa; phylum Mollusca; class Bivalvia; order Ostreida; family Ostreidae; genus Ostrea; species Ostrea edulis. Next base: position 2,338,678 of record NC_079168.1, read on the forward strand.
TGCTTAAAAAAATGACAAAGTTCAACTAAATGTAATTTTTTTGAAAAAAGTCTGATCACTTTCAAAAAGACACATGCACATCTTCAATGTGTCCATAACTACTGTACAAAGTTTGAGGAATATCAATTTAGATGTGCACGAGTTGATCACACAAAATAGGTACCATCTATTCAAGAAATGCATAAAAATGACCAAGTTCAACTACACATATTTTTTTTTTTTAAAAAGTCTAATCATTTTCAAAAAGATGCATGCACATCTTCAATGTGTTCATAACAACTGTACAAAGTTTAAGGAATGCCAAGTTAGAGGTGCATGAAGATTTGATTACACAAAATAGTTACTATTTATTCAAGAAATGCTTAAAAATGACTAAGTTCAACTACATATACATTTTTTTTTAAATGTCTGATCACTTTCAAAAACACATATGCACATTTTCAATGTGTTCAAAACAAATGTACACAGTTTGAGGAATGTCAAGTTAGAGGTATACGAGGAGTTGATTACACAAAATAGGTACTGTCGATTAAAGAAATGCTTAAAAATGACAAAGTTCAACTACATGTAAATTTTTCAAAAAATGTCTGATCACTTTCAAAAAGGCACATGCACATCTTCAATGTATCCCTAACAACTGTACAAAGTTTAAGGAACATCAAGTGAGAGGTGTGAAAGGAGTTGATTACACAAAGTAGGTACTATTACAGGGACGCTACTGTCGCTTGCCCACCACTGAGTCATTCACCATTTTATAAACTGTTTGCACATTGTGCAACCCAACCAAAAATATAAAATATAATTATAACAAGATGTGAGAGAAAACTTAAAGAAACTGTAACAACTTCTAATCTACAAATATTGCATTGTGCAATGTTAAAAAGTTCTCGGTGAAGTCCCACCCTGGTCATGAGAGTACATTTTATTTGGAAACTGCTGCATAAAGAATTTCTTTCAAGATCCAAGAGAAAAATATCAACCCACAGTGGCACTTTTCTGACGTTTTAAATCAATCATGTCAAATGAAAGCTTTTAGAAAATAAAATCCTTCTTAAACTAGCAAGTGCTATATAAATGATGCTATAAATGCTAGAATTGTGTAAACAATTAAGACAAAGGAGTTGACATGATCTTCTGTACATGTAATTAAGAAGGAGGTCTATCATTTGCATAACATGACTGCATCAATAACAACAGGTTTCGGCAACATTTGCAGACAAGAATGAAATATATTCAAAATTCACACATGTAAACTATGCACTTTTCCTCAGAAAAATCTGGAGACAATCTACATTAATTTTAAAATCAATACTGTGAAGGACTTTATATTCTGATAAATTAATAGACTTGTGGGCACTTAATTATAAAGGAGAACACTAAACATTTACACAAGTTTCTCCATCATAGATGAACGGGAGAATAATAGGACAATCTCCATGCTGTCTGCACCTTAGAATCAAAAACATGATTGAATTCTGGACCTTCTTCTAATCTTCCACTTGTTCAGTACTTGGTCATCACAATCACATATTGTCCGCAACAGCTCTACTGTCCCATCCATTTGTTGTGATAAACTGTAAATGGTTTTTCGGTTAAGACTGAGTGCCTTTACTCACAAATACATGTAGCAGTCTCATCAGATTCACTTGGTAAGTGTGTATAAATTGAAATGTCATTCTTTTTTTCATTAGTGATTTATGCACATTAATCCAGGCCTGCATGTTGGAACTCTAAGATATGGCAAGTTGAAGACAACCTATCAACACACCATCACAACTTCTGAATCTGCATGACTATCATGAAATATATTCTGAAAAAGATATAAAATTTTAAATAATTACGAGATACCATTGGCCCTCCTATATATAAGTTTGCAAGGCATCTAACATAGGAGGAGTCATTCTGTGGTGTGTACATGTAATTACCGTCACCTGGGGCCACCGATTTTCAAAGCCGAGCAATAATCAATGTTGCGTTACAGCCCATTGGGCTAATAAATGCAATATCTGATGTACAACTGTTAATATCATGCTGACCCAACTTTACGTACAAATTAACTTTATTGCCAAGACAAGACCTTCAATCCATTTTAATAACGTATTAAATGCACTGATGTACGTAAACACCGACTTGCAAGATTTGACGCAACAACATACAATATGAGCGATGGTCAGTTTCGTTTTGAACAATATATTAGAGAGTTTATAACTATAAGATACACAGTAATTCACTTACTCAATGACTGGAAGATTCTCCTCAGAATATCTGCATCAACTGATTCAACTCCTGTTCTCGATTCATGTTCAAAATGTTGTTTACCGGTATAACATTATGGCGCCTGTCAATATTAAAGTAATTAGGGTGTTAGTGTGACCCAGTAATCCCTGAGTTACCCACAGACTTACCTATGCATTACGCTGAATGAACCTTTCTGTCTTTTATAACACTAGTCTCTAGGTATACGTCTTGCTTCCTCTAACTTTCGTATAAGGATGCCTCTTGGCGGGAACTGTCATCCGGGCTCCGGAAGCTGTCTGCCAAACAGGTCGTACTGGGGACGACTCCCCAGATACTACAATATCAACTTTCGCGCTCAGCATATATTGTGTGAATCCCACACCCGACGCATTGAACCCGATCTCTATTTACGATGCATAGAGCCGTAAAGCCCCATGAAGACCTACTTTGGTATACAGCTTAGATTATTCTAACTTAGTATAAATTAGCATTCCACAAACCAGAATAACGTACCTGGATAAAATCCTGATATGTAAATTATACATATAAAGGTGGATTTTTACCACTCTCATTTGATTAATTTCAACTCACAAACCCAGTATCTGAACTGTAATCAACAGATATACATGTAAATAAAGAAAAGAAATCTCTCTCTCTCTCTCTCTCTCTCTCTCTCTCTCTCTCTCTCCATTTATTTAGATATAAAAAAAAAAATTCTTCACATTTTTTTCTAATTAACTATTACCCTTTGAACATCTACAATTCACATGATGCTATATCAAAGGAAAACCATTGTAAAGTACTATGCAACCCTGTCAATGTAGTTCATGTTAGAAGGTTTTTTGAATTTTTACATGAATGTTTTGAATTCCGCACCAAAAGTAGAGTGCTATAACTACATTTAATTTTTACATGAATGTTTTGAATTGCGCACCAAAAGTAGAGTGCTATAACTACATTTAATTTATGTAATATGCAATACTAAATTGTATACATAGTCTAATATCACAGGTACATATCAAATATATACTTGTATTTACATATATGTAAATGAACTGTTAGTAATTAGTTTATTGTCATTATATATCTCATATTGTGTAACATGATTGTATGCCAACATGCTTGGTGAATCAATAAATAATTGAAATAATTAGATTAAATTTCAGATACCTGTGCACTTACTTTAAAGGGGCATTAGCTGTGAAAGTGATGGCAACTATTTTTTTCTCAAAATCTCTCGATGATATTGAAATACATATTGATGACTAATAAAAACATTTTTTTTTTATTATGTACAAAAACAAGAAAATTAATCCTAATAAAACTATGTTAGGTAACCGCTTTTAATGTAAAGAAATATATACACGGAAGAAGTATTCACTGCACCCCAATTAAATCATTTCTCAAATATAAACAACAAATACATTTTGCTGACAGCATGCAAAGGTAACTAGAGAATAATTATACTGTCTCGCAAGACAATAATATTCAATCACCAAAATCACATATTCTTTTTCAAGATGTTAAAAGGTGTTTGAAATAATTAAATACAAGTGTAATTATTACTTTAATATATAATATCTATTATAGGGCAACTTTCATTGAATTCAATATTTGGTGACAAAATGACCGCTAATTCCCATTAAGACAAGAAGATCGATGGAAGGGGGTGCGAGAAATGTTGCATATGTTCTATTATAGAAAATGTTGTGATGGATATATATTGATATGGCTCTTTTATTCTAAATATTCAAGAAAAAGTCGTGAACTTTGGTACCCTTACTGTATCAGTTCTAAAATTTTAAGAAAAAAGTTGTGAACTTCTGGCACACGATTCTGAAAACCAAAGAAAAAGTTGTGGTGCACTTCTGGCACACAGTTTTGATTCTGAATACCAAAGAAAAAGTTGTGGTGCACTTCTGGCACACTGTGTAACAGGTTTCTCGATCCCTTAAAGTAATAACAGGAACACCTGTTTGGGTTCTCGACAAGACGTTTATTCAGGAGTTACCAATGCACGAATTGTCCAATGATGAAACCCTATAACAACAATGTTTAACAATTTTAAGTAATATGCTATATAAAACATGAATACTATAATTTCACATAATTACTGATGTACAACCAATATACGATTATAGCATTACATGGGTGATCTATATCAAGGGAGATAACTCTATACCTGTATACATCACATATTAAATCTCCCAAGTCCTATAGATTTTAACTTCATCATAAAACTTTACAATAATTATCATTATAATATGTATTAACATTATTAATTATTGAATTAAATAAAAACCATATAGTGAGCATACCATTCTATGGGAATAGGCTCGAGTGAACAATATTTACAGATGACACCAAACTGGTCTGATCATTCAAGAGGAAAAATGTCGGTCTATGTCTAATTGTCAAAATATGTCAGATCTACTGAAATCAACTCTCTTCTTCAAAAACTGAATAAAGACTGACCACAAAGAACAGAACTCTTGGAGGGAAAATCTCCAAGACCAATCCAATGACATAAGACAAACTAAAACACCAATGAAATTAAAAGACACAAGGGACATTTGGCCAAAATATAATTATATACCCCAGGCCATTACACTGGGAAAGTGACCAAATTTATATGCTTGACTGCATGTTTAAATTACATTACCTTGCCTAAGCATTTTATTCAATGAACCGATTCTTTATACATATACCCATCATATTATACAATATACATGTATAATATGAGTCTGTCACATTCTCCCCCTGGTGCGAGAATGGCGTCCGCGCCATTCCAGTTGAGAATGTAACTGAAAATATGTACATCTGAAAATGGCGTAAATAAAATAAATATTCATATACAGTTAAAACATTACTTACCTGTAATGATGCTTATAAGAGCTGTGGATGCTTCTTTGTTTATTGCTTGGAAAGTTCCGCTGGCTATCAGATTTTGTAGATATGCGGCTTTCTGCATCCATTCAGGTTTGTGTGCTACTTGCTGACTCATGACAGTCCTCTGTCCATTTCGGTTTCATCCGTCTTCCGCTTGATACTCTTGTTTGTGGTTGTGGAGTGTTTGGAGAGGTAGGAACGGGGTCTGAATCCTCAGCCTCAGACTGGTGGTCCTCAGTTACTGGATCATTGGGATCAAGTTCTTCTAGGACTGTCTCAGTTGAGCTGTCTTCCTTTTCTGACTCTGGACCTTGGACATCATCATCAGGTATATCGCTGATGGTCGTAGGAGCGTCCTCCTTTTCTTGGTCCTGTTGAGTCGTGGTACCGGTACCTAAAAAGAAAAATTCATCATCAGTGTCCTCATCCTCTGTGGATGGAATTGACTGAATGCTTGTATCCAGCTTCCTGATCCTACTTCTTGGTGCTGGAGTTGGTACAGGTGAAGGAATCTTAGTTCCAATGGGAAGAAGTAGATTCCGATGTAAAGTTTTACATCTACCTTCACCATCTTCTCTTTTCACCTTGTACACTGGTATATCTATGTTAGGTTGTTCTTTAATAATGTAGGGGTAATCCTCCCAACGGTCCGCAATCTTATGCTTTCCTTCAAAAGAAACAACTTTAACAAGCACTCTATCACCAACCTCCAAAGCAACTCCTCTTGTTCTTAGGTCATAGTTTGACTTCTGTCGAATCTGGCTGTTTTTGATGGCAGTATTTGCAACCTCATATGCTTTTGTTAATCTCTGTCTAAGGTTGTCTACATATGTTGATGTGTCCCTTGCCTTCTCGCCATTGTCCAGTCCAAACACTAAATCAATGGGTAAATTGGGCTCTCGACCAAACATCAAGGAAAAAGGGGAATAACCCGTTGTTTCATGTTTCGTTGCATTGTATGCATGTACAAGTGGACCTATGTAGGCTTTCCAGTTAGACTTCTGGTCTTGCTGCAGAGTCCCAAGCATTGAAATAAGTGTCCTATTGAATCGCTCTGTAATACCGTTGCCCATTGGATGGTACGGGGTTGTCCTGGATTTAGAAATTCCTGTTAATGAACAAAGTTCTTGAATAAGTTTGCTTGAAAAATTAGCTCCTTGGTCAGAATGAATTTTCTTAGGAAGTCCATAAGGGATGATAAAATGATTAAATAAGGCATCGGCAGTTGTCCTAGCAGTCTGGTTCTTGGTTGGAACTGCTACAGCAAATTTAGTGAAATGATCTGTAATAACAAGGATGTTCTGAATTCCACATTTTGATGGCTCCAGAGTCAAAAAGTCCATGCATACAAGTTCCATGGGTTGAGATGTGGTGATACTTACCATGGAGGCACGTTGATTGTCTGGAGTCTTGAACTTCAAACATCTCTCGCATCGGTCTATCCATATGGCAATATCATTCCTCATCCTAGGCCAATAAAACCTGTCCATCACTAAAGATATAGTTCTGTCTCTTCCTGGGTGTCCCATTCTATTGTGAAGATGGTCTAAAGTCACATGTACAATATCATTTGGAACAACCACTTGGTGATGTTCAGTCCCATTCTCTGTTGATGTAACTCTTGTGAGCAAGTCATTCACAACTCTGAGTTTCCTGAAGTTCTGGTGTAGAATCTTATCAAACTCGTCGTTGAGAGTAGCTTTCTGAGGTTTTGCTCCTTTCATTACATGCTCAATCCAGGTTGAGATCTTGCTATCCTGCTGTTGTATCTCATGAAGATCCAATCGCTGGAATGGTGTAGAATCTGTTGTGGATGGCTGAATCTGATGGCATGATGCAAGCTGTACGGGCAATGTTTCAATCAGTGGATAACCCTGCTCTAGGTTACAAATAGCCTTGACTGTGTCACTGTTTATGGTCTCCGGCAGTCTAGACAAAGCATCTGCATCTGTGTTAGTCTTGCCAGGCTTGTATGAAATGGTGAATTGATATGCAGATAAAGCTGCAACCCACCTATGACCAGTGACATCAAGCTTAGCTGAGGTAAGTATATATGTAAGCGGATTATTGTCTGTGTACACTGAGAAAGTTTGACCCATGAGGTAATCAGAAAACTTCTCAGTGACGGCCCATTTTAGAGCTAGAAACTCCAGCTTGTGTGTAGGGTAGTTTCTCTCAGACTTGGATAACCCTCTACTTGCATAGGCTATCACTCGGTTATACCCATCTTGTTTCTGATATAAAACAGCTCCAAGCCCAGTACCACAAGCATCGGTATGCAATTCAAAGGGCTTCGTGAAATCAAGGTATCCTAATATTGGTGGCGTAATCAATCTCTCTTTCAGGATCTCGAAGGCCTTTTCCTGGGCTGTGCCCCATTTCCACTTTGGAGACTGTTGTTTACCCTTTGATTTCTTTCCTGTGGCCATCACATCAATCAAAGGACGGGCGATCTTAGCAAAATTCTGAACGAATTTCCTATAATAGCCCACAAAGCCAAGAAATGATCTTACTTGCTCTGGATTAGTGGGTGTAGGCCATTGTTTAACTTTGTCTATCTTGTCCGGGTCAGCCTAAACTCCTTCCTCAGACACTATATGGCCAATATATTTTACCTTGTTCATCAAAAATGAACATTTCTTTGGCGATAGTTTAAGTCCATAACTTCGAATTCTGTCAAAGACCTGCTTGAGTCTATCTAAATGCTCATCAAAGGTTTTGGAAAAAATAATCAAATCATCCAAGTAGATAAAACAAATCTTCAAATGCAAATCACCAAGGCACCGTTCCTGTAATCGCTGATACGTTGCTGGCGCATTGGCTAATCCAAAGCTCATCTTATTGAACTCGAAGAATCCCAATGGCCCTACAGTAAAAGCAGTTCTCTCCTTGTGATTTTCCTCGATTTCTATCTGGTGGTAACCTGACTTCATATCCAGCACCGTGAAGAATTTGTTTCCTGATAGCGAGTCCAAAATCTCATCAATACGTGGCAAGGCATAATTGTCCTTTATTGTTCTAGAATTGAGTTGACGGTAGTCTATACAAAGTCTCAGTGAGCCGTCTTGCTTCTTTACTAAAACCACGTTCGACGAAAATGGAGAATGTGAAGGCCGTATAACACCACTAGCTATCAACTCCTGTATATGGACTCTCACTTCTTCAATCATCACAGGAGGAATCCTTCTGTATTTCTGTTTGAATGGTGTTTCGTCATGCAAGTGTATTCGATGCTTGACCTTGTCTGTTGTACCTATATCAGTGGAACTCTTGGAAAAGATGTCTGAAAATTCACTGATCAGATCTTTGCAGCCTTTCTGTTCCTCTGATGTAACATCATTCGAGATATTGACTTTGTCCAGTATATGTTGTACGTCCGGGGAAATAGTTGCATACTCTGGCAGCACCGTATCCAGTACGGTGACAGGTTGCAACTCGCAAAGTATGGCTTTCGGTGAAATTGACACAGTTCTAGTAGTTATGTTGCTGATTTCTACGGGTACAATGTAACCGTTGTCATAATTGTAAAGGTGTAAGAATGGTGTGATGTCTAAATCAGATGGAATGCTGGACCGCTTCGTTGCTTGTAACATGGCAAGAACTTGATGGTATGGCAGCTTCCTATCTATGTATCCATTGATCACTACACATCCGTTAGGTGGTATAATGACTCTATATGTTTCTGCTGACTTCAGAATGCCTAGCCTGTTCTCGTTCCTCTGCAATTCTCTTTCTCTTAAGGTGATACATCTGAATGCCAAGTACCACGAGGTATGAAGATCTGCATCTTGAAGATACCTCGCGCCAAATTCCTCTCGTGTTATTTCCAAAAGGCGATTAATTATATTGGTTCCAATGAGAACAGGTACACGGGAATTGTAGTTGCTACTTGGAACAATCAGAAACAGGCAATCATTTAATGTAGTAAGTGGCATTCCGTATGGTTCTATACTAGTACAGATATATCCAAGGTAAGGCATCTGCTCGCCGTCTGCACATTCTACATGTAAAGTTTCCTGAACGGGATACATCTCAATATGAGATAAATGTTTAATATAAAAATCCTCACTTATAGTGGAGACAGTAGCACCAGTGTCTATCAAAGCTGTGCATTCAACCTTATTGATAGAAAGATTCACTTCATTCGGAATACCAACTAGCTGCTTTGTGTTGTTGGACCTTACTTTGGCATGACCAGACCCTTGGCCCCAGGATTTGGTCTGCTGGAGTTTAAATCTGCTCTCTGATGATCCAATCTAACACGGCATCCAATAGCGATGTGGCCTTTCTGGTGGCACTTGAAGCATATAACCTCATCCTGTTGAACTGCAGGTGAAGATGCCATCTCAGCTGTTGACAGTAACTCTGGATTAGGCATCCTATTAAACTGTTGCTTCCCATATCCTTTTTTTCTGCTGAGATCCATAATGTGGATTCTGAGGATATGGTTGTCTCAACTGCATCACATGGGCAGATAGCTGATTGAGCTGTGATTGCAACTGATCAAAACGATCATCGCTAGTTGTAGTTGCAGACTTAACAGTTGCATGTTTTGGTCTTATTGCTGGCTGATGCTCAGTCTCAACTTTTCTTATCGCCACCCTAAGTTTGTCAAAATCATAAGTCGTGTGGAAAAGATGACCCGTTATGTCTCTCAGATCCTGACGTAGTCCTTTGTAAAACATGGTTCTGAGCATTTCGTTGGCGGCAACTGGAGACACCTTTCCTTTCTTAATCGCTTTATTAATTAGATCTTCCAGCCTGACACTCCATGTGGCACAATCTTCATTATCCTTTTGTCGTGCGCTATAGAATTCTGCTAAGATATCCTCAGTTTCTAGTACACTACCATATATACTGTCAAACTTCAATAGTATTTCCTCTACAATCTCAACAGATCCTAATCGCATCAATGCATTGGCAGGCTCTCCCTTCAATGACCTTCTGATTGCCATCATGATCGCTTCCTTAGAGTGTCCTTCCTTCATTAAACATGTGACCTCATAACGCCAAAGCTCGTAAGATGTCTCACCCTTCCCATGACCAGAAAATGTTGAGATGCGTATGGGCTGTTTATAAGGCAAATGGTACTCTCCTATCTCCTTATGTGTATGAACTGAATGCTCTGTCTTAACTGCACTCGATTCGGCTACTGGTACCTCTGCACCTACCAAGGATGACATCCATTGTATTAGATCCTCAGGTGTATCTGCCTTGGGTTTCACTTTCATAGCTGAGAGAGTCTTAACTAGTTGCTCAATCTCTTCTTTGGACATAGTGTTTGCTGGGGCTTCTGCTGTTGGGTCCTTATCCGTAGACATGGTTCGAATATGGTTTGGTAAACAACAAAGTAAAACAATTACACAAAATAATATGTACATACAAATAAATGAAAAAGGACTAAAGGGGGGTAGTCATTGATTGGACTATGATAAACACAGGGCAATAAATTTGGATAATTTTCTTAGGAGGGTAGTTCTTATGAACCAAAGAAATTCAGGGGAAAAGCTAATCTACACTAAACAATTAATTTCAGAATATAAACTTCTTACAAAACTTGAATACCTAAGGTCAAAGTGAAAGTAGATGTGCACTTCCGGTATAGTAATATATTCTGTAGATTTAAACGCAATAATATGCAATAATTATCAACAAAATTTACAACTCAAGTCAGCGAAATACACAAATAATATTTTTGTTTAAATTCTGAATATATGATAGAATGCGGAGACCCTGCAAGAAAGTGACTATCCCACTCACTGTAATATTCAAATGTTTACATCTATAAAATGAAGACAAACAACTTCGATAAATTAACTCGAGATATCAGCTGATAGCTGCTTACCTGTTTGAACACTTTTATTTAAGAATTTACCTGCAAATCCGCGATATATGTAAGCTGGATTGAGATCAGAAAATATACTGATAAATTACTTTTAATAAATAAAGAACACACAAACACAACGAGTAAATAAAGCTGAAATGTAAATGAAATTAGAAAAATTGAACAAACGCGTGTTTACAATTGAAACTTCCGGTATTCGCAATGATCGGAATATCGAGCTCGATCGGAAATCGAAAATGACTGAAAGAAACCGAACACGATGAATTTAACGGGGAAAAAATCCGGAAACCTATCGACTTCGTGAAAACGAGAAAAGGGAATATAAATATGCAATGAGCAAATCTGAAATGAAATCAAATGATGATACTGAGATAAACTTCAGAGGATTTTAAATGTGCTACTTAATTAAAATAACAAATTAAACCAATGAAACAACCAAGAATAATTTTCTGGCCAACAATTTCAACCAACCAACTTTAGATACACACCAATACCGTAATATATACCACTGTCTGGTCTGTCCTACTGTCCTGTATCAGTCAAAAGAGTTTAGTTACTATTCACAATGTTATATGCATTAGTATGATATATAAACCTGCAATAGGGACGGGTAGGGATATTGTGCAGAAACGAACCCTTTTTCTCTGCGCTCTCTGACCACCTACTAGTAATACAGATTCTCTACTAATTACAATAACATTACGTTTCTAAAGTAAACAACTCTGCAACCTAATTAATCTAACAGCTAGCGTATGGGTACCCAAAAACAGACAATTTTGATTCTGCAGATCTTCATCAAAATACACAATGGAAAAAGAAAAAAAACAACTCACCGATCAGCTGATCTTTAGTTCTACTAATCCATATTGGATACTATGTACATATATAAAGCACAATAATCACAAATTAAATGATTAGTTTCACTTGAGCTCACTCAGGCCTCTCCGGGGTACCCCACTCCGGAACCGGTTGTCTGTAGATGGATCCAAATGTTTATAGAACGACAAGCCAAATTTGCACCTCTTCTTCAGAATCGTCTTGTCCCAACGTGGGCGCCAATTTGTAACAGGTTTCTCTTTCCCTTAAGTAATAACAGGAACACCTGTTTGGGTTCTCGACAAGACGTTTATTCAGGAGTTACCATGCAATGCACGAATTGTCCAATGATGAAACCCTATAACAACAATGTTTAACAATTTTAAGTAATATGCTATATAAAACATGAATACTATAATTTCACATAATTACTGATGTACAACCAATATACGATTATAGCATTACATGGGTGATCTATATCAAGGGAGATAACTCTATACCTGTATACATCATATATTAAATCTCCCAAGTCCTATAGACTTTAACTTCATCATAAAACTTTACAATAATTATCATTATAATATGTATTAACATTATTAATTATTGAATTAAATAAAAACCATATAGTGAGCATACCATTCTATGGGAATAGGCTCGAGTGAACAATATTTACAGATGACACCAAACTGGTCTGATCTATAAATTAATTATGATATCTACAATATCTTGTAAGTCATAAAATATACTTTTACTTTAAAATAATATCACAGTGAGACGAATCATATACATTACTATCACAGATATTTACATTATATAAGTCTCACTCTCACTGATCATTTATTCCAGGAATGTGGCAACAAAAGGAATTTTATGCAAAATTACAGATTTAACATTTAGTAAAGGAATTATAGAATAGATTAGCATTAGTAATAAATTATTAACTTACCATTCAAGAGGAAAAATGTCGGTCTATGTCTAATTGTCAAAATATGTCAGATCTACTGAAATCAACTCTCTTCTTCAAAAACTGAATAAAGACTGACCACAAAGAACAGAACTCTTGGAGGGAAAATCTCCAAGACCAATCCAATGACATAAGACAAACTAAAACACCAATGAAATTAAAAGACACAAGGGACATTTGGCCAAAATATAATTATATACCCCAGGCCATTACACTGGGAAAGTGACCAAATTTTTATGCTTGACTGCATGTTTAAATTACATTACCTTGCCTAAGCATTTTATTCAATGAACCGATTCTTCATACATATACCCATCATATTATACAATATACATGTATAATATGAGTCTGTCACATTTATAACTAAAGAGTTGAAAGCTACAGATGTCCAAACCCGATCTAAAATAGTATTGATTTTCACTACATTTATATTGTTTGTAATATTGTACTGATATTATAGTTGTAAAGCTTGAAGTAATAAAGAACTTGAACTTGGGTAATGTCAAGTTAGAGGCATAAGAGGAGTTGATTACACAAAATAGGTATCTTATTACGTGGAGGTCTACCCGTCATTCAACATTCTATAGCTTCTCGAGCGAGACGTGTCGAGTAAACAAATTGAATACACAACAACAACATCTATGAATATGCATTAAATTATTTGAGGTACTACTTAGATAAATTACAACTTCAAAGAAGAAAATATTGGCTTATATTTAAGAAATTTGATGTAAGATATTGGTAACAGTGCTCGGTATTTAATTGCAGATATTGATTAATAAGTTCATGATTAAGATTGCGTATTTTAGAGAAAGGGTCATCAAGTTATCGTTTAAATATTTTCACCAGAAAATCTTAATTTTTGTGACATTACAATTTGTGCTTTTTGTACAATTCTATGAATTGGCCCATCCAATAATCTTCTTACGTGTAAGCAGAGGCAAGTTGGCAGTCATGCGTGCAACACTATTCAATGTAATATACCGTATGCTTAAAATCCGGGTTTACGGGCCGATTCACTTAAGGCTACTAGTGTGAAGAGATGTCTCTGGTCGTGAATGAATGTTTCAATCAAAAACGAGATCTGTTCTATACGTTACAGTAACGTTATGTCGGGTACATGTGGTACATGAGTTCACCCGAACCAACAACGATCGCCGATATTATATGGACAGCTTGGGATCATCTACAGGCAGATTAATTATAGCGGAGTGTGTATATTTTTTATTACAGTTACAATGGAAAATGTTGGGAGGACATCGAACACAAAGATCCCCAGGTAAATGCTTTTCTTTAGGTTTGAAATTCTCGTGCGAAACAAAAGAATCGATCTTTAAGGCCAATAGCGTATTGTTGCTAAAAAATAATAATTGAGAATCAATTTGTTCTTTTTCAAAAAAAGAAAAAAGGAAAACTCGTGTCATGTGCTTTCTTCAGTTTTTTAAGGTTTATCATTGTATATGGGTAGTCACACAGGATTCGATTTATTCATTTTAAACACCGAATCTGTTTCGCTTTAAATCACACCATATAAACAAGCGTGTACGTCCAGAACAAATTAAAAGAAATATGGCCAACCAGTATTTCTCGATAGTTACTATTTATAGAATAAAATGGCGTGAACTGGAAGCAAGCACCCAGGAAAACTAAAAAAAAAAAGGTGTAATTTGAGGCAAAACAACAAATGCAGTATGACCACTCCCACATAAACCCGTAAACTGATACTGTAGAAACTACCAAGACTAGAGTGTTTCCTCTTTGGGGGGTGGGGGGTCCATATGTCAATTTAAGGCAATAGCATAATAAAGACACAAGACAAAGATTTACATTAGATTTAGAGTTGTGTACACATTGTGAACAATGTATATGATAGATAACGGTGTATAAAGACCTGCGATTAATCTGCTATGAATATAGGTGTTATTGTTCGTCGATGTACA
>NC_079168.1:2358369-2393369 GCF_947568905.1 Ostrea edulis
TGCATGTTGGTTGTTTCTTTATATACCAGCAATTAGTCTCTTGAAAACGTGCATTTAATTTGTTCACAAAACTCTGTTGCGTTTTAAAACGTTGATTGAGCTGTATTAATGACATAGAAATCAAACGCGAGGTTCAGATGGAAAGACCTATTTTAAGCAAAGTTATTGCCGTTAGACTTTGAACAGCTCTTTTTTGCCCTGCTTTCCGAACTTTGTTCTGTGCTAGGAAATAATAAGCTATCATCTGGTGTCTCTTTATAAATCAAGCCTGAGTCAGAATCTAATGTCGATTGACTTATTTTCACCTAAGTTATTGCCTTTAGTATTTCGGTTTCTGGTCCTCTTGTGTTGATGTTCCCTTCGATTAGAAGCAGCAGGAATATTTAGGAACAATCATCCAAAGAAAATTCCTAAGAAACATCTTGGGAAAGTTTTAGAAATGTACCAAGACAAACAATGCTGACGTAGGATTAGCCTAAATTAAGACGTCCTAAGTAAATTTTAAGGTTGCTCACTACTCCAAGTCTTATATTGTTTTCGACACTACGTCACAAGATGGCGGTTTAAATGTTTTGTGAATTAATTTTTATCGATCGATTTGTTTGTCCATCATCGTAGCTCAGTGGTTAAAGCATTGGTCTGGTGAACCGTAGACCACAAGTTCAAATCCTATAGTGTTCATATGCACAGAAATAAATTTCTGAAAATCATATTTTTAATTGCATATTTTCTGCCTTTTTGACATATGTACTTATTATGTCTCATCATATCTTTTATCACCTCTGTCGGCGCGGGTTCCAATCCCGCTCGCGCCGGTAAGTGAGAAAGTTTCCCAGTTTACTATCGGAAGGTCGGTGGTCTCTTCCCAGGTACATTGTATCTGGGTTCTCTCTTCCACCAACAAAAACTGGACGCCACTATATAACTGAAAAATTGTTGAGTGTGGCAGAAAACATCGAAACAAACAAAAACAAACATATCTTTTATAATCAAATAATTTCGTGCTGATTTGAGAAACTCTCTCAAGGTGTAGTGAGCCACCTTAACTGTTCTTACTTCAAAATAATAAAAAATGTCTTGGAAAATAAAAATAAAAAATACTTTGTAGTTGTACTTAGTAACTGCCCATACCTGCTGTGTATCACTGATAAAGGGGAAAAAACCACCCTGACTATAGGAACTCTTCGATATTAGGAGATACACAATTCCTTAATGGGAGTCCTCATTTGAAAGGAAAATTTAATGACTTTTTATTTTAGGTTTTTCATACTTAAAAGGTAAGCCATGCAAAATTAACAGTGACTGAGAGTTAGTTTAACCGAGATTAATTGCGTACACGTACGATGTATTAGGTAATTCATGTGAATCAATGAGGCGTGTCAATATGTGTATATTTCACATCAATAAAACGCTGAGACACATCTTTTAATATTCTGCAAACACTTGGACATGAAATATTTTGCACATTACCAAACACATTCTGCAAACACTTGGACTTGAAATATTTTGCACATTACCAAAATAAAATTCTGCAAACACTTGGACTTGAAATGATATGCACATTACCAAAAACAGTCTGAAACTGCCTCGTTTTCACAAGTCAGGGGTCATTGATTCGTTACCTCGCACTAACCCTTGACATCAGTCACCATTCAAAACTAAGGTTCGAGACGGAGGATATGATTGGTGTTGCAGCCTGTAGAGTGGAACCAATCAGAAAACGGTTTTTATAATCGACCGATAACGAAACTAAGCACGCATTGCAACGGCAATTTAACATGGTGCAGAATTTGTAGCCAGTTTATCAGTAGACAGATACGGTCGATTGGTTTTCGGAAATATATTTTCTTTGGAGAAACAATCAGATGTTTTTCACTTATCTTTTCGTCAATAGATGCCTTTTTTAACTTTCTGTTTATGTTCTTAACCATACTTGCATCTGAAGCAAGGAATATCATTGGCTGATTTCATTTTATCGTATTACGTTATCCTCCGTCTCGAATCCATGTTTTGAATGGTGACTGATGTCGATAGTTAGTGCGAGGTAACGAATCAATAACTCGAGACTTGTGGAGATGAAACTGTCTATGAACTGGCTTTTAAAACACGTTTACCTGTGTGTTGTTCTCTGATTTGTATTGTATTGTTCATTGACCAAGAACCATACAGTTCATAGGTATAAAGTATATACAACAACTTATACAATGAAATAGTAACAAAACATAATATATCATACTGATGTACATGAACAGGATAGATACTGAGGATAGTCTTATAATAACTGAGATTAATAGATGAACATTTATATAGGTATTTACTAAGTTTACATAATTCCGTAATATTTCCAGTTGATAATAGTTGGATGAGCTTGAAAGTGAGGGGTGTTTATAATAATATTTCATTAAATACTGTTTTCTACAATCATTATAAAAAGGACATACTAATATAAAATGATATTCATCTTCAATACTCTCAGAACATAATTTACATTTCTTTCGTTTCTTGGAATATTGCTAAATCTATCTTGTTCAATTTCTATTCTATGTGAGGATAATCGGTATTTACTAATATTTTGAACATACATACTTGGAACAGATTTTGTAAGATATCAGATAGGGGGCCAATCTAGACTGTTCTATAGAGTTACATGTCAATTCAGTCTTGCTGCCATTGCAGAATTTAATATCAAACCAGACCAGTGAAGAAACAGTGTTACACACACCTTTATCATCTAGTATCCAGTTTTCCTTTCTATTAAGTCTGTGGTTGGTTGCTCATATCCAGATCTGCTCTGAAAAAAATACTTGTATTATATCTTGTTAGGTTTGCCAAAGCAAAGCTGTACGTCATTCATATAAAATGTCAAATTCAGTAGTACTTTTGATTGATTACTTTTGATTGGTCTCATCTCGGAAAAATGGCAGGTGCAATGCAAAAAAAAAAAAAAAAAAAAAAACCAACAAAAAAAAAAAACAACAACAAAAAACCTGGCACTTCTGAATTATTTTTTATACATATGAAGGAATCAGGAGTAAATAGATTAATTTTAGTTTACACTATACTTATAGTCAGTTGGACAAAACATGAAATCCGTCTAAAAAGTCAGTTAGATTTATTGTTTGTCATATTGTTTTGAATTCTGGAAAATCCCTTGGAATAATTCCCGGAATCTCATGGGAAAGCTCTGACGGAAAGGTCCGGCGAATATTAATTCTGATAATGATTGGCACCGTTGCTAAGCATTTAACTTAAATGCTATACATCGCTGTTAATAAATTTTTATGCCCCCGAGATCGAAGATCGGGGGGCATATTGTTTTTGTCCTGTCTGTCATTCTGTAATTCTGTCATTCTGTCTGAAACTTTAACCTTGCTAATAACTTTTGAACAGTAAGTGATAGAGCTTTGATATTTCACATGTGTATTCCTTGTGACAAGACCTTTCCGTTGGTACTAAACCTTTTGACCTTGACATTTGACCTACTTTTAATTTTTTTTATATAGGTCATAACTTCTAAATGGTAAATATTATAACTTTCATATTATACATGAACATTTCTTGTGACAAGATCTTTCTACTGGTACTAAGATATTTGTCCTTTTGACCTTGGCCATCTTTGGAATTTGCCATTATCGGTGGCATTTGTGTTTCACAAACACATCTTGTGTTCTCTACGTTTATAAATTCAGAATGTTAGTAAAGAAAGCAATATTCTTGCAATTTTTCATCAAAAAAGGTTCCGTGTCGCGGCAGGCGTTGGCACGATAAAGAACTCTCATTGCTACGGCCTTAAGTCTAAAGCAGAGCTTCACCTACAGCTGGTGACGTCTCAATATGAGTGAAAAATTCTCGACGGGACGTAAAACAATCAGTCAATTAAAATGAACAGAAATGTTTACAATAGGTCGAAAGTGTCTTTATAAAGATAAGTATACAAATATACCACAGTTTTCCTTCAACATTTCCACTGCATTACGCAATCCTCGGCGTACTCTAGACACTCAAATAAAAATGTTTTTGTAATTTAAATTGTTAAAAACCATTTTTTCTTCCTATTTCAGGTATTCAAGAACGGATATTGCCGCGAGTCTGTTCATGGTATTTTTCATCTCTTCGGGATTTTTCTTCCTGATGTTTGAATTCTTTTCACCTTCCTCCACGCCGAACATCAAGCCCAAGTCACAGGTCTTTGGATATGGATCTCAGAACGAGGAAGGAAAACGGACGAAAACACCGCAGCAGTCCGTCACAAACTCTAAGAACTGGAGAGTACTGTGGTACAACATTCCTCCCTATATTGTAGAAAGTTTTAAGTATGCTAAATCTAAGAAATGCGAGAGACACCCCAAGTGCGAGTTTTCAATGGATAATAGAGATATTTCTAGAAGTGACGTTGTTATATTCACACAAATGTACATGCCAGGTGCCCCACCCGTCAAAAACAACAAGCAAGTATGGATTTTTAACTCCATGGAAAGTCCAGCGTTCATGGCTAGACCATCACCAAAGTGGTATGATAAATTAGACTGGTTGATGTCTTACCGCAGGAATTCAGACATACAGAGAGCGTACGGGACGATCAAGAAGCGGGACACACCCCTGGTCAAGAATTACACAGAGGTGTTTAAGAAGAAGGAACTGTTCGGCGTGTGGATGTCGGGGCATTGTCCCGTGCCGTCTCGCCGAAAGGCTTACATACAAGAGCTTAAGAAATATGTACCGATCGACATGTTCGGTTCTTGTGGAACTCGTGTTTGCAAAACCCGTTCTCCATATTTAAGTGAGTGTTTGCGAAACTTTTCGCGGGATTATAAATTTTATTTTGCATTCGAAAATAATATATGCGAGGACTATTCGACGGAAAAACTATTCAATTTGTATTTTGGTAATTTGGATGTAATACCAGTCATAAACGGTCCCTCCACGGCCCCGGAGTATTTACCCAAAGGAACATTTCTAAGTGCTTTGGATTTTCCCTCACCTAAGGCTTTAGCAGAGAAATTAAAAGAAATAGGTTCTAATGAGGCTTTGTTTACACAATTTCTCAGGGAAAAAGACAAATACATCGATATTGGTATTCATGAAGTGCTTCTAAACTCGATGTGCAAGATCTGTGACATTATGGATCGGACAAATGGAAAACCAGAGCGACATAAACAGAACATTCACCAACGATTCTTTGCTAAAGGTGGCTGCTGATTTTTCATTAAATCGTGAATTTAAAACACATTAGATACAGAAGAATATATAGAAAACAATGCTAAAGAGGAGTGTGTGGCTTACACACTCCTACATGGTGTTGACTTTATACAATTATTGAATTTTACAATTGACATTAGGAGATGAATACAATGATTTGAATATTGTACTTCTCAGGTAGCTAAATCATGGTGTTGACTCAAAATATCAATAATTGTTTCTTTTATGATTGAATAAACCTCCTAACCGTCCACTACAGTCCACTGAGAGTACTAATCCCCCGGATGTTTTAACCACTGAGAGCGACAACCCCCGGATGTTTTAACCACTGAGTACTAAACCCCGGATGTTTTAACCACAGAGTACCAACCCCCGCATATTTAAATCACTGATTATTTACTCAATATAACAGAAATACTAACATCTAGGTGTTACACGATTGGCCATGAATGAAATACATAAAGTTTGAATAAATATTCGGGATGAGAAATTATTGCACGAGATCGAGAATCATAATAGGGATATATTTGAAATAAAGAATGTAAATCACGTTGTACATGTATATTGTAATGAAGTACAACTAAAAAGCAATGGGCACTATGATATATTATATTTAATTCAGCGGTTGGGTTGAACTTTCAAATATTGGTGAACATGAATTGGTACTCTTTTTCCCTATTCGAAACGATAACTGGTCGACCACCTTTATCAACAGCCAGTGTGCAAGACCTAGTAGAAAGCGATTACCATTGGTAGAAATGCAAGGTTTTTTTGGCTGGCAAAAAAATCATAATCATTAGTATCGATTTGGGAATTCACAAGTTATTTTTAGTCAAATGTTAAAAAAATATTTTTGATATTCTCTTTACCTAGAGTGCACATGGAGGTGAATATAATGTCCTCTTGGCCAAAGAGAAAGTTCGGAATTGTTTAACCATATAATAAGACTGCAACCTTCACTTTTAGTTAGAGGGCTTAAATAGGCTATGCCTGCTGCCCGATCCCATTCACTTTGTGAATAAAATATAGTTTAAATTAACCTTCAGTTTCTAGATTTGCTTATGGGAAGTTCATATTCATGTTCCACACACAGAGTACACTACAATAGAACTTTGTCATCAACCATTTAAATGAAGTTCTAAAATCATAAGTATTTGAATATCATTAGTTAAATATCAAAAATATATTTTTTTTTAAATGGATTTTGTTCATGTGTTATTGGTGTCATTTCTGCTATAGTATTTCCTTATCTACTAGTACTTTTTAAAAATCATATCAATATATCTACATTTCCAACGTTGTTGTTTTTTCCTTCGATATGTTCTATATATTATTTGTTTTGAAATTAAAACAATCTTATCATAAAATTTCATCTTGATTTCAAAGAAAAAACGTAATTAATTTAGTTTTAGACAAGGTTTAACATTCATCTATACTGACGACTGATTCAAACTTTACTTGGTAAAAATAAACGAATATACTACATCATGTTTTGTAAATGAGAATTCTCCTATGTAGTTGGAATTTTTTTTGATGCGTGCATAAATTCTCTTCAATGTTCAAAACAAGATGTGAAAAAAGCAAAACACTGACGTTCATTATACAATCCGCATCCGTATTCCGTGTCCTACCTTGGGGGTGTGTGCTTTAGAACAGAAATTACAAAAATGCACTGCAGCCACCTTGCAATTCTCTTTTGCGGTATCCTGCCTGTTCCGATTAGGAGCTTTGTCAGTGCGAGGCCTAGATATACTTCCTCTTATAGGCACATAGCATCGTCTTTTCAACAACATAAAAATGGAAGGGGGCGATGATGTCTTGTCTAAAATTATTGACAAGGAAATAAAAATGGGGGAGACTGTCCGAACTTCAAGTAAGTTCTTCATGGAAGGGGAGGAGGGTTCATCAACTAATACTACTATCAGAAATAGTGGGGGTGGGTTACCATTATACTAAATATATACCTTTATTTGTATATCAAAATAATGAAAAAATACCGTTGTCACACCCCCCTTGCATAATCAAGGAAACTTATGAGGTTTCGGGGGGGGGGGGGGGGGGGGCTTTCCACCTATGGCCCCTGTGAAGACTTCACCATAAGCTCTGACGTTTGGGGGTTCGGAGTGGCCTAGAGACCTTTTGCACCCGTTACATCTGTTGGTGATTGCTTGCAAGGATTTTTTGTGTCAAAGAAATACAAGGATAAAATATTTATAATGAAATACATAATTCATCAGCACTGTGTAGGTAAAAATCATCAGGACTGTGTAGGATTGAAATTCATCAGCACTGTGTAAAATTAAAATTCATCAGCACTGTTAAAGATTGAAATTCATCAACACTGTGTAGGAATGAAATTCATCAGCACTATGTAGGAATGAAATTCATCAGCACTATGAAGGAATGAAATTCATCAGAACTGTGTAGGATTGAAATTCATCAGCACTGTGTAGGAATTAATGAACTTCATCAGCACTGTGTAGGAATGAAATTCATCAGCACTGTGTAGGATTGAAATTCATCAGCACTGTGTAGGAATGAAATTCATCAGCACTGTGTAGGAATTAATGAAATTCATCAGAACTGTGTAGGAATGAAATTCATCAGCATTGTGTAGGAATTAATGAAATTCATCAGCACTGTGTAGGAATGAAATTCATCAGCACTGTGTAGGATTGAAATTAATCGGCACTGTAAGATTGAAATTCATCAGCACTGTGTAGGAATGAAATTCATCAGCACTATGTAAGATTGAAATTCATCAGCACTATGCAGGAATGAAATTCATCAGCACTGTGTAGGATTGAAATTCATCAGCACTGTGTAAGATTGAAATTCATTAGCACTGTGTAGGATTGAAATTCATCAACACTATGTAGGAATGAAATTCATCAGCACTGTGTAGGAATGAACTTCATCAGCACTATGTAGGAATGAAATTCATCAGCACTGTGTAAGATTGAACTTCATCAGCACTGTGTAAGATTGAAATTCATCAGCACTGTGTAGGAATGAAATTCATCAGCACTGTGTAAGATTGAAATTCATCAGCACTGTGTAGGAATGAAATTCATCAGCACTATGTAGGAATGAAATTCATCAGAACTATGTAGGAATGAAATTCATCTGCACTATGTAGGATTGAAATTCATCAGCACTGTGTAGGAATGAAATTCATCAACACTGTAAGATTGAAATTCATCAGCACTGTGTAAGATTGAAATTCGTCAGCACTGTGTAAGAATGAAATTCATCAGCACTATGTAGGAATGAAATTCATCAGCACTATGTAGGATTGAAATTTATCAGCACTATGTAGGAATGAAATTCATCAGCACTATGTAGAAATGAAATTCATCAGCACTGTGTAAGATTGAAATTCGTCAGCACTATGTAGGAATGAAATTCATCAGCACTATGTAGGAATGAAATTCATCAGCACTGTGTAGGATTGAAATTCATCAGCACTGTAAGATTGAAATTCATCAGTACTGTGTAGGATTGAAATTCATCAGCACTATGTAGGAATGAAATTTATCAGTACTATGTAGGAATGAAATTTATCAGCACTATGTAGGATTGAAATTCATCAGCACTGTGTAGGAATGAAATTCATCAACACTGTTTAGGAATGAAATTCATCAGCACTGTGTAGGAATGAAATTCATCAGCACTATGTAGGAATGAAATTCATCAGAACTGTGTAGGAATGAAATTCATCAGCACTATGTAGGATTGAAATTCATCAATACTGTGTAGGAATGAAATTCATCAACACTGTGTAAGATTGAAATTCGTCAGCACTATGTAGGAATGAAATTCGTCAGCACTATGTAGGAATGAAATTCATCAGCACTATGTAGGAATGAAATTCATCAACACTATGTAGGAATGAAATTCATCAACAATGTTTAGGAATGAAATTCATCAACACTGTGTAAGATTGAAATTCATCAGCACTGTGTAAGAATGAAATTCATCAGCACTATGTAGGAATGAAATTCATCAGCACTATGTAGGATTGAAATTCGTCAGCACTATGTAGGAATGAAATTCATCAGCACTATGTAGGAATGAAATTCATCAGCACTGTGTAAGATTGAAATTCGTCAGCACTATGTAGGAATGAAATTCATCAGCACTATGTAGGAATGAAATTCATCAGCACTATGTAGAAATGAAATTCATCAACACTATGTAGAAATGAAATTCATCAGCACTGTGTAAGATTGAAAGACGGACAAGCTGAAATCAAAGACTAACCACTAACCAATCATCTTCGACGAATGGAAGTTGTCTTTGTAGGAGAAATCATGAGACAGTCCGCGCAAAATATTTATTCAGAGTGACAATTAGAAAAAACTTCTTTTATGATTTAGCCCATGATTAATCATTATGATATGTATATGTCTTGTATACAAAACACATTTTTATTTATTTATCATTAAACGTTTTTATTTCGAAATCAAAGGAAAAACAATTTATATTAAAGTTTTTAAAAAAAGGTTACACAATTTGGCAAAATTCAATAATGTTTATTTTAATATTACACTTGCTGCACTTTGATATTTTTACCAAAAAAGTACTTTAAAAAATAGTTCTCTTTCTGTATTCATTTTCAGTAAGATTTTCTAGTTTAAGATACTTTTTTGTTTTTGAAACAAGAAAAGAAATAGATTCATTTAGAATTTTGTCTTAGTATTTTAAATTTTTGTCAAAATGTTTGCATTAAAAAATTAAATGTTGAACATTTTCAGTTTCCGTACATAATATATATAAAATCACTCATTTTTTGTTTTCCATTTCATCGAAATATTTTTACAACATACTGTACCACTTACTATTTTCCCCCATTTTAAAATATTTTTACAAATAGAATTTTTTAAAAAAATTTCCTCATATCAACAAAATATTTTACAACAGCATATCATATAACAATTTGTAATTGAACTCTGCAATATTTTTTATCAAGTGCAAACATGAACTTTAGTACATGTATATTTTTCCACATTTCATGATGAAAGGTGAAGATAACGAACAGTAATCGATAATTAAGGATTACAAAATAATGAGTTGGGTAAACACAGAGCCCTGGACACACCAGGGGTGGGATCAGGTGTCTAGGAGGAGTAAGCATCCCCTGTCGACCGGTCGCATCCTGATATACAATAAATTGTTTTTCATACATTTATCATAACTAAGATATTGGGTTAGAGAGACAATACAACAATAAAACGGAGGAAATGGCTAAATGAGAGGTGATGATAAGATGATAATAGAATGTTTATCAAGAATAGGTGAACTTTGCACCGGAAGAGAGGTAATGATATATACTGTAGATTGTTTACAAATTATTGAGGCGGGGGTGTTTAGATTTGGTTAGGGTAGAAGGATGACCAATCGGATTGTAAGAGATGAGTGACCAAAGGTCAAGTATTTATATACATTATCTAAAAGGAGAAAAAGATCGAACAAGACATTTCAAATTATGCAAAAATTTACCGGTAGAAGTGAGGTTGGATATGCAATGTTAGATTTCACTGAGAGAAATCACAAATGTGTATCGGGTGAGAAGAAGCGTACCACTGATAATTTTTTATTATTCTGTAAATATTATAAACATTTTAATACGGGTTTATCTTTGGGTATTTATTATGTGTTGGGCATATTGATGTCAATGTCTGAGGCGCTTTATTATGCTCTGTTGGGTGCAACTTACTATTAAAGCAGGTTTAATGACACCATAAACAGGTGTTCTATAGCTTCTGTTTTATAGATATACACGTATCCAGATTTAGTCGCTGTGAGTGCTGAGTTAACATGCTCTTGATTCTATCAGACTTTTTAGCAAAATTGAATTGGATGAATTTTAACAAATTTACAGTTTCCAACAGAAAATTCACGGTTTTGGTCTTATAGTTACACATCACAGGATTGATTGATTGTACATATGTATTGTTTAATCTCCCTCTCGAGAGTTTTTCATTGATTGAGACGTCACCATTGCCGGTGAAGGGCTGCAAAAATTTAGGCTTATGCTCGGCGCTTATGGCCTTTGAACAGGGAGGGAGATCTTTATCGTGCCAAACCTGCTGTGACACGGGGCCTCGGGTTTTGTGGTCTCATCCGAATGACCACCCCATTTAGTCGCCTCTTACGATAAGCAGGGGGTATTGAGGACCTATTCTAACCCGGATCCACACTGACACATCACTGGATCTTAATCTGACATGCAAGTCTTGTAAAAGGAGTAAGTCAGTTAACTGTTAAACTCACAAAAATGAAGAAATTATATTAAAAAAAAACAAAAAAACAACAACAACAAAAAACAACTTTCTGCGACAGAACATTTTACTACGGCTCGTGAACTTCTAAATGAAGAAAATCCCACCCTAAAGAGAGGAAATTATTCTAATTACATGTACTCTCCGATTCAACATTTAAAATTGGCAGTTTAAAAACTCTTTACAGTAAATTTTGAAAACGAACAGTCAACATTTCTTACAATAATTGAGACTTACATCCACAAAATTGCGCCTGAGCTTAAAGCAAATATATTTTGTTGCACGACACAATCTACTGAGCACCAGATTTTTGTTTGGTTTTTTTTTCCAGACCATTTGCCCCTCAAGGTGAAAAAGAAAATTTCAAAACACATGTAATTAAGGCACCAATCGAATATTGGCTATTGCATGAAAGGTGAAAATAACGAACAGTGATCAATTTCATAACTCTTTTAAGCAATACAAAATAGATAGTTGGGCAAACACGGACCCCTGGACACACCAGAGGTGGGATCAAGTGCCTAGGAGGAGTTAGCATCCCCTGTCGACCGATCACACCCGCATTGAGCCCTATATCTTGATCAGGTAACCGGAGTTATTCGTAGTCAAAATCCGTGTGCCAAGAACGGCCTAACAATCGGTGTGAAACATGTCTTTTATTTTGAGTTCACTGGGAAATATCGAATCCACATATGAATGAAAATTACTTGTTACTAATAGATAATACGTCGTCGATATAACATCTAAATGTAAAATTGAAGGCAACAGCAAGAGTTTTTTGCATAAAATGTAAGAGATCTTTCAACCCCAATTGGCCCCTAGGATGAAAATGAAAATTCTGAAACCTTGCTGAACATCTATAGGACACCACCAATCATCTCCCAAAGCATGATTTGGCTACAGCGTTAAATGTAAGATTAGTTGCAAGGAGGGGGGGGGGTGTTGTCGAAAAGAAAACCCACATCATTTTTAACCCCCAGCTGGATGAAATGTAAGGAGTTTTGGGAACCAAGTCTTTCCATAGAAAAAGTCATTTTTCAACCTCAAATGGCCACTGGGGTGAAAATGAAAAGTCCAAAAACATATTGCGCATTTATGGGACACCATGCACCAATCATCTTCAAAAAGATAATTCTGGGAACCAGGTTTTTTGCAGAAAAACGTCAAATTTTGACCCCTATTTGGCACCACCAATCATCTTCCAAAAGATCACTAGTAATTGGTTACTGAATGCTTAAAAGAAGAGTTTGGGGGAATCGACAGTGGCAGAAGAGGGATAATGGTAAGAACACTATATACACTAGCTTTCTTTAGAAAGTGCGGGTATATAAGAACAAGGGTTGGAGTAAATGAAAAAGTAATTGTAATTAATTACAATCAATTACATTTTTTAAGTAATCGAATGTAATTTGTAATTGAAGATTTTTCAATTACAAGTAATTGTAATTTAATTAATTACCTGAGGAAAATACCCTGTAATTCAATTTTTAATTACTTTCAATTACAATTACTTTCAGTTACAATTATAATCCATTTGTTTTAGCGAGATAATATTGCAATATTTGATACTCGAGTCAATTTGTTATTATGTGTATTTAAAACCAAAATACTCTCCCCTCTCTTTCTCTCTCTCGTCAGTTTGTCTGTAAGCTGATCAAACTCGCTGTACTTTAGTAGGTGAAATTCAAGCTTGATTTGTACAAATCTCACAGACCAGTATTCATTATTGTTTGCAAAGATCTCTCTCTCTCTCTCTCTCTCTCTCTCTCCGACCAAACCTACTAAATGAGGACGTCCTCACAATGTGTAGAAGAGAATACACACATATATTATTCTAAAGGCAAAATAGTACTATGTTAGGTATAGCTATAGGGATATCTATAAAAGTTTATCTAATACTCTCTTTTGAATTATGAAAAAAGGGTTTTTGAGAGAGAATATTAATAAGGATATGTCCTCACACCACTTGTCCTCACTAAGCTAATATTTTGTATCTACATCTTTCACATGCTGTAGGTCACATTTATGAGGACGTAATTGTGAGGACATTTATTTGTCCTCACAGTGCAATTCTTGTCCTCACAACGTCTGACCATTGGTTGAAATTTGTCCTCACTTTACACGTTTTACTCTCTCTCTCTCTCTCTCTCTCTCTCTCTCTCTCTCTCTCTCTCTGATCTGTGTTTTCTGTCTCTTTCAAAGATCAAATCTGACCAAGTAAATTGAGCAGGTGAATTCAAGCCACCTGTATTGTCCACAAAGCCCCAGGTTATAAAAACAATTCACATAATTGGCATTGTATTGTATATTGACCGGTTTTAGTTTCAGTTTCAGTTTCTTTTTTCCGTGAGCCATATATATGGCTCATTGGATTCACACACACACATATATATACACAGGCAGTACAGTAGATATATAGATATAATACATACAGGAGCAGTATATGGAGAGTGCATAAACTTACATAACGTTATACAGTTAAATATCATTGCTTAAATTGAAGTTATATATAAACACAGTATATATATGTCATAGGTATTCATAACCAATTACACTGATTCATAATATGTACTGTATCTGGTATATGCGTGAAAAAATATGCTCTATGTACTAATTGATAACCGTGTCATTACATAGTTTTGCGGCACATTTAAGATAGTGGTTTTGCATAATAGAATTCTTTAATATATTTTTTTCTTAATTCATTATAAAGAGGGCATCTTAGAATGAAGTGGAATTCGTCTTCAATATCATTTAAATTACAGTATTTACAAATCCTCATATTTCTGGGAATATTATTATGTCTACCGGTTTCTATGCATAATGAATGTGACGAGGTTCTATAACGAGTAATAAGCTGCTTACTATACGAGTCTATTGGTTTTGTTAGATAATACTGTACACAAAAATTGTCAACAAGGTGCCGGTATAGCATACACTTTGATGAACTTTCAAAACTACACATTATATTTTGTCTGTATACATCTAACATTTTGTGTTCGATAATTTTATAAATATTTTGGTTCATATTGTGGTCCCACAAGTAAGTTAAACCCAGATTAGACCAACAACCGTACAGTCCATAGGTATAAAGTATGTACAGCAACTTATACAATGAAATAGTAACGAAACATGATATATCATACTGATGTACATGAACAGGATAGATACTGAGGATAATCTTATAATAACTCAGATCTAATAGAAGAACATTTATATAGGTATTTACCAAGTTTACATAATTAAGGTCTTCCGTAACAACGGAAGACCTTCTACTGATTGTGCTGGTTAAGATTATTCTTTCTTTCTTTCTTTTTCCTAGACGCTAACTTTGAAGCTTCATATCTCGCTCATTTCTGCATGGATTTTGCTCAAATTTCCAGGGTGTATAAACTTTACAGAACAATTTTCAAATCATGTACTACATTTCAGATATTCCCTTCTGTTTACGAGTTATTCCCCCTTTGAATGAAGTTTTAGGGGCGTTGGTTTTCAGACAAAGGCTCCGAGACTGTATAAGCTTGAGCAGAAAATGCATTGAAAATGAAAAGTAGGAGCTTTGTAGTTGTGCACATCGGTTCAAAAATTAGGACGACTAAAGGAGCAAATAATTACACATATTTTCCTTTGTATCTTTTAAACTAAAAATATTTTGTTAAGACGTGTAGAACAAACGTTGTGCAAAATGTTAAGAGCTTTCTTTTGATATCCCTAAAAAGGGGCTGGCCCCTTAAATTAGGGATCTGGGGATCTTCAAAGTTTTCGCTTTATAACTCAAAAATGGTAAATATTTCGATATGGCTTTCGCTGGAAAAGTTGTTCTTTAACATCTTATTGATCTCATAAACATAATATTTTGCTCGAGTATTGTATTATATATGAGTAAAAAGCTTGACCCGCAAACAGGTAACCGTATCATTAGGTAGGTGAAGGGGGAAAAATATGCGTATAACTTAAATAAACTTGCTTTAATTGATAAATCTGACTTCATGAAATGCTAATATTCTTTTAAAATAAGGTTTTAACGTGATCTATGGTTCCTTTAAAAAATCATCTATCGACAACTTTCTTTTTTTATTATTTAGTAGCTTTAATATAAACAATCGTTCCAAAGAAGAAAAAAAGAGGAAAAAGTTTATCTCTTCTACGTTTGTTATTAAAACAACGATAAATTTAATTGAAGAAACAAACCTTCAAGCATAGAATAACTCAGTCATTAACTACACGTATCTTACATACACCGCGGGGTTTGTTTTTGTTTACAATTATACGTAACCGCCTCGAGGAACCATTGCGTGTGAACCAGGGCATGTACACAAAGTAAACATTGTCGTCCTAAATATAACACAGAATGTTATGTTTTTGATCATATTGGATTTTTCGAATAATTCAGTCTTTCCGGGGATGTATATACTTGTTTAAGTAAGTAAGTAACTAATTTTTATTTAAAGTCGGAAACTATATACAGGTAAACAATAAACATGAGCTAAGAGCTCTTTAACCGACTATATAGCATTAAAAAAACCCACAAAGCACTAATGATATATAATTGCATGCATAGACATAAAAACAGAAATTTGAAATAAAACAGGACGCATACATGTATACAGACATCACAAGTCATGCATATATATACACAGGGACTAGCTATATTAAGATGAGCATGCATCACTGAAAACAGTTTGCAACACAAACATAAAAATATGGATATATACATAGAATAAATAAATATGCATACCTAAAAGACAGAGTGGAGTAAAAATAAAACAGTTAAATTTGTACATGTAAGCTTAGAAGCATAGTTAGAAGTTAGATCAAAACTTTAAGATTTAGGCAGGAGAGGCTGGAATTTGCATGAGCTGCATTTACAATTTAATCCCCCACACCAATTTTGAATATAATTTGAGAATAGATTATATGATGTAGTATTTCTTGCTTCGTTTGGCAAAGAGTTCCAGAGCTTTGCTGCCTCATATCTGAAAGATTTAATCCCGTACCTGGTTGTTCTAGGTCTTGGTACTTCCGCTGTATTTGTATATCTAAAATTGTATGAATGGTTTTCTATAACAACTAGATCTTGTAAAAAAAAAAGTGGGGACAGTTTGTTGATAATTTTAAAAGTTTCTAAAGCTATTGTTCGCATTCTTCTGGTTTTTAGTGAAGGCAATTTAGATTGTTTTAATAGGTTTTCGTAAGTACTTTTATAGTCACCATAGATAAACCTCAGAGCTCTTTCCTGAATCTTTTCAATTTTGCGGGTGTTTTGTTCAGTGCAGAAGTGCCATGTCAACGGGCAATAACTAAAATCTGACATAATAAATGAATGATATATGGTTAATTTACCTAATTTGCTAAGATGTTTGCCTATTCGTTTAAGAACATTTAATTGCCTTGCTGCCTTTTTACAAATATTGGTAATATGTGTGTTGAAAGAAAGTTTAAAATCAATTGCAATACCCAACAATTTTATTTCTTCATCACATGAAATTTTTATCCCATCTAAATCAAAAACTATGTTTTCATTGTGTGTTTTGTTTCCAACAGAGATAGCTTGGAATTTTTCTGGATTTACCTGCATTTTGTTTGATTTAAACCATTTAATCAGAGATCTACTGTCATCTTGAAGTGCTGCTATTACATGATTTAAAGATTTATCTGATTTTGATAAAGTATTGTCATCTGCATAGTTGTAGAGATTACATTTATTTACAAAGTGAAAGAGGTCATTGATAAAGATGTTAAAGAGTAAGGGGCCGAGGATAGACCCTTGTGGCACACCTTTGATTATATTTGACATGATGCTGGTGTGCTCCCCTACTTTAACACACTGTTTTCTACATGAGAGATAGCTACTTAACATCTCTCGTGCTGCTTTTGAGAGACCATATGCTTTTAGTTTAAGAAGAAGTAGTTCATGAGGAAGGCAGTCAAAGGCTTTAGAAAGGTCCATTAAAATTGCTGCTGTGTACTTGTTTTTATCCAATGCTTGTTTCCAATCTTCAATTACTCTTAATAAAGTTGACTGACATCCAAAACCTGACCGAAAAGCTGCCAAAAAAGGATTGAAAACATTTTTTAAAAACATTGTTAACTGATTTTCAATTGCTCTTTCAAAAACTTTTGAGATTGCAGGAAGAACACTAACAGGTCTATAGTTGCCCTTCTCTAATGAACTATTCTTCTTGTGTAATGGTGTCACTTGTGCTATCTTAAGCTGGTTAGGGAAAGTTGATGTTGATAGGGACATGTTAATTAGTTGACTTAGATACGTCCCTGGTCTTACGTTTGATTTGTTTTAAATTCAAAACTCTAGAGCATAGAGTCAGGCATCAATTTTAAAATCTGCATTTTAATATACAGTTCGTTTCTCAATCATGTCTAATTGAATGTGTGTTTAATATCGGAGATTCATCGCTGCTGAACTAGCAATCTGTGATTTCACACTACTTTAACCGAACACCCAAACTTTACTCAAATTCTTCGTTGTGAAAAAGAAAATGGATACATTTTACAAACATAACAAATTATTTCTGAACATGTTTTGAAATCAATAGTTTATAATCATGATTAAACCAAATCTAAACATGCGTATAGAATATTCAGAAACCCATGGCCGACCAGTCTCATTTCAAATGATTTTTTGTTTTATTCTTTAAAAACAATGACTTTGATTAAACATTGATTCAGAACTCCTGGTCCAAATTATGTAACTTCGGCACGTGCCCCTGGCGTGAAATTCATACGCGACTTCTGTACGCACTGTGTACATAATATACCTACATGTATTTACGCAGATAGATATTAAAGTTTAATAAAATATTCAAGATTTGAGAGCAATTTATTTGATTTGTATGTATAAATAATTCAAACTCGATGAATTATTCTCTTCAGTCTGAATATTATGCTATCATAATTTTGTTGTATGATAAAATATTGGTAACAGCTATAAACCTTTATTGTAGGGTATGTCCTGAGCCATAAATTTCATAAATTTAAATAGTAATTTTTTCTTCATTATTGGGACTGAAAAGTTAAATGCTGAAAGAATTTAATCCCACATACACGCGCCATATGATCAAATAATATATCCTGGCCTTGACCCATGGTCACATTGTCAAGTTGACTTTTTAGAAAATACAAACCCTGTCCTGGCCATATCAAGTAATGAAGAAACATTTAGATTTCATACTTAAAACAGATTTTCATGTTAACTGAGGCTGCATTAGGACCTGACCCAAGGACATATGGTCAAGTTCAAGGTTTTTATGTCACACAGCTCCGACGGAAGACCTCTCGTTGCTTTGCAACGAGCTTTGCTCTAGTTCCGTATTATTTTCAGTAGATACATGTAATAGTTGGATAAGCTTGAAAGTGGAGGGGTGTTTATAATACTATTTCTTTAAATACCGTTTTCTACAATCATTATAAAAAGGACACACTGATATAAAATGATATTCATCTTCAATACTCTGAACATAATTGACATTTTCTGTCGTTTCTTGAAATATTGCTAAATCTACCTTGTTCAGTTTCTAATCTATGTGAGGATAATTGGTATTTACTAATATTTTGAACATACATACTTGGAACAGATTTTGTAAGATACAATTGTAATTTAAATTTTTCAAAGCCATATCATTCTTAAATGTTCCTGAACAAGGAAGATGACTAGTAGACCTCCAGTATTCCGATATTTTGAAATCCTAGAGTCTTTCGGCCTGACAGATGCTGTTTAAATGATAACACTTTTGAGAAACTGATGATGATTATGTAATAGCCGAATGAAACAGTTTAATCTGAGATAAATTTGTAAATGTGTTATCATTCATACATCATACATGTATGATTATATAATTTACCACTAGTTTTCTAACAAAATTTGTGAAAGTAATTCTTAATTTAATTAATTACTTTTGCAAAGTAATTGTAATTTAATTAATTACATGCTCTAAAAATGAGTAATTGTAATTTAATTTAATTGAAGAAAATAGCAAAGTAATTGTAATTTAATTAATTACATTTCAATGTAATTGACCACAATCCTGATAAGAACACCCTTGGACATGGAGCATTTTAACCATTTTTTAAAATCAGATAAGATTTTTAGCCACTTTGTGAAGTTCTTGAAATTCTATTCCACTGAATCAAATTCTTTTTCAAAATCTAGAAGGAGGAATTCGTTTATCATCAGTTTAACGATTTCTATGGTCTATAGGGTGACAATCCTTGCGGTGTGCACATCCGGATTTGGGCTGCGCAGAGTGGGTACAGGGGTTCCAACAGTCTCGTTTAAAGTCAACATTTCGCACATTCCATGGTCGTTATAACGATCTAGTTTACCAATACAACCTATCATTTGGTCAAATTCTGTTTGACGTGTTTCATACCGATTATTAGACCGTTCTTGGCACACTGATTTTGACTACAATTAACTCCGTTTACCTGATGAAGACATAGGGCTCACGGCGGGTGTGACCGGTCGACAAGGGATACGCACTCCTCCTAGGCACATGATCCCACCTCTGGTGTAGCCAGGGGTCCGTGTGTGCCCAACTCTCTATCTTGTATTGGTTATAGGAGTTGTGTGATTAATCGTTATCTTCACCTTCTTCGATTTCTAACCATTTTTTCCCGGAGACCGACAGGTTTCCATTTCCAATTCGGTTTTTATCCGCCTTCTTTATGTTATAAACTATAACTATAACTATATTTTTATTTCCAATCAAGGGCCCTCAAGGGGCAGCGTGAAAATACATACAAATAATGTACATATACATATACAAGTAAAGAAAGAAGTGATTACATAACACATAGTTATATACAAATACAGTGTCATATATTGTTCAAAATAAAGTTTCCAGTTATATTTACATGTAGAATGGATGGCTCTTAAGAACATAGTATGTAAATGAATTTTTGTTCATCATTGAGTTTGGTAAAATGTTTAACTGTTTTTTCTATAGTTCTATGTGATGTTACGTAGAGATGTTGGTAGATTTCTAGAGATCGGTAAAGTTGGCTACTAGTAACCAGCTACTAGTAACTGGCTACTTAAAAAGAGAAAAGTTGGCTACTAGTAGCCAGCTACTTGAACCAGGAAAAGTTAGCTACTAGTAGCCAGTTACTAGTAGCCAGCTACTAAAAGTAAGAAAAGTTAGCTACTCGTAGCCATCTACTACAAAATATAAAAGTTATAATTACTGATAGCTCGCTACCAGAAAATGGTTAATGAGTTTGAAAATTATTATCTATCAGATTTATTTCTAAAGAGGACGAGGAGTCGTATGATATTTCATGCTCAATTATCTCCAGTTACATAACGTTGCAATGCAAAATACGAATAAACTTTTTCAACTGAGTGTTTACTTTTAAAGTGATACGGATTGAATTCAGACCTTCAATCATTTGATATACCATCCATTTTGAGATATCTTCTACTTTTACAATTTGATTCGAGTTCTCCTGAAATTTCAACATAAGTGTGAATACCGTAAGAAACTTTATGTTTGACTGTATGTTTGTATTAGATATCTGAGGAATTTACGACTATACATATGGCAAGAAGTGATAGATGATGTTTTGGTACGCCACGAATATTCAGATATCGCTCTTTAGGAAATCAGTTACTTATACATTTTGATTATCGGTACAATGAAATTTCAAGATCCATGTGAATACCATAAGGAACTCCGTATAATAATAATAATAATAAGACCTTTATTTAACCAGGATTACATATTTAGCGATAACTCTAGTTTTCAATATGGTCCTGCATATAACATACATACAGACAGATATTAGTAAAATAAACACAGATTAAAAGAAGTAGAATACATATAAACTTAAGAAATAATTATGAATGTAAGATAAATAGAATACAAAATGAAGCTTAAAAAGTATGGTGATAATCTCTAAGATAATTTCTCTTAAAACACGCAACACTCGTTGAGTTTCTTATGTTTTGACTCAAGGCATTCCACACTGTGCTACCTGAAATGCTGAAAGATCTTCTATAATATTCTGTTTTTGCCCTGGGTATATACAAAATATTTGAATAAGAATTTCTAGTTTGCCTCTGACTGACTTCTGATACAAATTTAAAAACATTTAAATAATCTGGCATTAAACCATGTAAAACTTTATACACTAAAATGACTTTTCTATAGACAAAGTAATCTGATAGAGGCAACCAGTTAAGTTCTGTAAACATGACATTAGATGGTGTTTCAAAATTTCTGATGTTAAGAATTACCCTTGCAGCTCGTTTTTGCAATATAAAAAGCTTATTCACATTTTCAGCATTTCTTGGATTGCTCCATATAGTACAACAATATGTAAAATGTGGAAAAATCATAGTATTAAAAATCTTCAGCAGCGCATCGTTTGACATAAAATATCTTATTCTTCTTAAAATGCCAATTCTCTTGGAAATCTTGTTCATAAGTGATTCTATATGACTTTTCCAGGACAAAGTTTCATCAATAATAATACCAAGTAATTTTGACTCCTGAACACATTCTATGACATGGTTATTTATCACTAAATTTAATTTTCGATACTTTGATAATTTTTGTGCCGATCCAATAAGCATACATTGAGTTTTAGACAGGTTTAAGCTTAATTTATTTTCCTTAATCCACATTATACTGCGCTGAAGATCTTCATACATCTTTGACTCAATATTTTCCACTGACTTATCTGTTACATCTTGTGAAGTATCATCTGCATACATATTTACATGAGAATGTTTCAGTGCTTGTGGATAGTCATTAATATACAGGATAAAAAACAATGGGCCTAAAATAGAGCCTTGCGGAACTCCAATGGTTACATTTCTTTCCTCCGATAAATTGCCTTTCCAAATAACTCTCTGTGTACGATTTGTTAGATATGATTTAAACCATTCAAAAGTATCATTGCATATGCCAAATGACTTGAGTTTGTGTAATAAAACCTTGTGATTTATAGTGTCAAATGCTTTCCGTAAGTCTATAAAAATTACACCAGTAAGTTTACCTTCATCAATATTTTTAAGCCATCTATCTACTAGAGAAATAAGAGTACTTTCACATGAGTGTTTTGGCCTAAAACCAGACTGACAATCTGTAATTAGAGAATTTACTGACAAATACTCATACCGTGTTTATATTATATATTTAACTAACTTACAACGATACGTATGGCGAGTAGTGATATTGGGTATCGTGATAATATGTCATCAATTTTCAGATATCACGCTTAAGGAAGTCAGCTACATATACTCTTTGATGGCAGGTAAACTGAAATTTCAAGTTTTTCGCAAATATCTTAAGGAACTCTGAGTTTGTATTAGATATCTGACAAATTTACAATTATCAAAGTGAAGAAGAGTGATATTAGGTATCTTGACATGCCATAATTTTCCAGATATCACGTTAAGGAAGTCAGCTACTTATACCTTTTGATTCCAAGTAACATGAAATTTCAAGTTTTCTTCCAATATTTTAAGGAATTCCTTGTTTGTATTAGATATCTGACTAATTTACAATTGTCAAAGTGAAGAAGGGTGATATTAGGTATCTTGATATGCCATAAGTTTCCAGATATCACGCTTAAGG
This sequence comes from Ostrea edulis, assembly GCF_947568905.1. Lineage (NCBI taxonomy): Eukaryota > Metazoa > Mollusca > Bivalvia > Ostreida > Ostreidae > Ostrea > Ostrea edulis. The sequence continues at coordinate 2,381,450 of NC_079168.1, forward strand.
AAGTCAGCTACTTATACCTTTTGATTGCTGGTAACCTGAAATTTCAAGTTTTTCATAAATATCTCAAGGAACTCTGTGTTTGTACTAAATATCTGACTAATTTACAACTATCTACGTGAAGAAGTATGATATTAGGTATCTTGATATGCCAACAATTTTCGGACATCACCCTTAAGGAAGTCAGCTACTTATACCTTTTGATTGCAGGTAACCTGAAATTTCAAGTTTTTCATAAATATCTTAAAGAACTCCTTGTTTGTATTAGATATCTGACTAATTTACAACTATCCATGTGAAGTGGAGTGGTATTAGGTATCTTGATATGCCATCAATTTTTAGATATCACGCTTAACAAAGTCAGCTACTTATACCTTTTGATTGCAGGTAACCTGAAATTTCAAGTTTTTCATAAATATCTTAAAGAACTCCTTGTTTGTATTAGATATCTGACTAGTTTACAACTATCCATGTGAAGTGAAGTGGTATTAGGTATCTTGATATGCCATCGATTTTCAGATATCTACCTTAAGGGAGTCAGCTACTTATGCCTTTTGATTCCAGGTAACCTGAAATTTCAAGTTTTTCATAAATATCTTAAAGAACTCCTTGTTTGTATTAGATATCGGACTAATTTACAACTATCCATGTGAAGTGGAGTGATATTAGGTATCTTGATATACCATCAATTTTCAGATAGATATGTTAGATATCTGACTAATTTATATTTCCCGATATTACAGGGCTTTATATGAAGTGTCTTGATATGCAATTAATTTTCAGATATCACGTTCCACGAAGTCAGCTACTTATGCATTTTGATTCCAGACATCCTGAAATTTAAAGTGTTTTGTATATAGCTTAAGGAACTCTGTGTTTCTGTTAGATATCTGACTACTATCCACGTGAAGAGGTATGATAATAGGTATCAAGATACCTAATATCATTCCTCTTCACGTGGATGGTTGTAAGTTAGTCAGATATCAAATACAAATGCAGAGTTCCTCAAGATATTTACGGAAAACTTCAGGTAACTTAGAATCAAAAAGTATAAGTAGCTGACTTCTTTAAGGGTGATATCTGAAAATTAATTGTATATCAAGATACCTAATACCACCCCACTTCACATGGATAGGTGTAAATTAGTCAAATATTTAATACAAACAAGGAGTTGTTTAAGATATTTATGAAAAACTTTGAAATTTCAGGTTACCTGGAATCAAAAGGTATAAGTAGCTGACTTCCTTAAGCGTAATATCTGAAAATCGATGGCATATCAAGATACCTAATACCACTTCACTTCACATTGATAGTTGTAAACTAGTCAGATATCTAATGCAAACAAGGAGTTCTTTAAGATATTTATGAAAAACTTGAAATTTCAGGTTACCTGCAATCAAAAGGTATAAGTAGCTGACTCCCTTAAGGGTGAAATCTGGAAACTTATGGCATATCAAGATACCTAATATCACTCTTCTTCACTTTGATAAATATAAATTAGTCAGATGTTTAATACAAACAAGGAGTTCTTTAAGATATTTATGAAAAACTTGAAATTTCAGGTCACCTGGAATCAAAAGGTATAAGTAGCTGACTTTGTTAAGGGTGATATCTGAAAATTGATGGCATATCAAGATACCTAGTACCACTCCACTTCACATGGATAGTTGTAAACTAGTCAGATATCTAATACAAACACAGAGTTCTTTAAGATATTCATGAAAAACTTGAAATTTCAGGTTACCAGGAATCAAAAGGTATAAGTAGCTGACTTCTTTAAGGGTGATATCTGGAAACTTATGGCATATCAAGATACCTAATATCACTCTTCTTCACTTTGATAAATATAAATTAGTCAGATATCTAATACAAACAAGGAGTTCCTTAAAACAGTGGTAGACAACTTGAAATTTCATGTTACTTGCAATCAAAAGGTATAAGTAGCTGACTTCCTTAAGGGTGATATCTGAAAATTGATGGCATATCAAGATACCTGATACCACTCCACTTCACATGGATAGTTGTAAATTAGTCAGATATCTAATACAAACAAGGAGTTCTTTAAGATATTTATGAAAAACTTGAAATTTCAGGTTACCAGCAATCAAAAGGTATAAGTAGCTGACTTCCTTAAGCATGATATCTAAAAATTGATGGCATATCAAGATACCTAGTACCACTCCACTTCACATGGATAGTTGTAAACTAGTCAGATATCTAATACAAACAAGGAGTTGTTTAAGATATTTATGAAAAACTTGAAATTTCAGGTTACCCGGAATCAAAAGGTATAAGTAGCTGACTTCCTTAAGGGTGATATCTGAAAAATGATGGCATATCAAGATACCTAGTACCACTCCACTTCACATGGATAGTTGTAAACTAGTCAGATATCTAATACAAACACAGAGTTCTTTAAGATATTCATGAAAAACTTGAAATTTCAGGTTACCCGGAATCAAAAGGTATAAGTAGCTGACTTCTTTAAGGGTGATATCTGGAAACTTATGGCATATCAAGATACCTAATATCACTCTTCTTCACTTTGATAAATATAAATTAGTCAGATATCTAATACAAACAAGGAGTTCCTTAAAACAGTGGTAGACAACTTGAAATTTCATGTTACTTGCAATCAAAAGGTATAAGTAGCTGACTTCCTTAAGGGTGATATCTGAAAATTGATGGCATATCAAGATACCTGATACCACTCCACTTCACATGGATAGTTGTAAATTAGTCAGATATCTAATACAAACAAGGAGTTCTTTAAGATATTTATGAAAAACTTGAAATTTCAGGTTACCTGGAATCAAAAGGTATAAGTAGCTGACTTCCTTAAGGGTGATATCCGGAAATCGATGGCATATCAAGATACCTAATACCACTTCACTTCACATGGATAGTTGTAAATTAGTCAGATATCTAATACAAACAAGGAGTTCTTTAAGATATTTATGAAAAACTTGAAATTTCAGGTTACCAGCAATCAAAAGGTATAAGTAGCTGACTTCCTTAAGCATGATATCTAAAAATTGATGGCATATCAAGATACCTAGTACCACTCCACTTCACATGGATAGTTGTAAACTAGTCAGATATCTAATACAAACACAGAGTTCTTTAAGATATTCATGAAAAACTTGAAATTTCAGGTTACCCGGAATCAAAAGGTATAAGTAGCTGACTTCCTTAAGGGTGATATCTGGAAACTTATGGCATATCAAGATACCTAATATCACTCTTCTTCACTTTGATAAATATAAATTAGTCAGATATCTAATACAAACAAGGAGTTCCTTAAAACAGTGGTAGACAACTTGAAATTTCATGTTACTTGCAATCAAAAGGTATAAGTAGCTGACTTCCTTAAGGGTGATATCTGAAAATTGATGGCATATCAAGATACCTGATACCACTCCACTTCACATGGATAGTTGTAAATTAGTCAGATATCTAATACAAACAAGGAGTTCTTTAAGATATTTATGAAAAACTTGAAATTTCAGGTTACCAGCAATCAAAAGGTATAAGTAGCTGACTTCCTTAAGCATGATATCTAAAAATTGATGGCATATCAAGATACCTAGTACCACTCCACTTCACATGGATAGTTGTAAACTAGTCAGATATCTAATACAAACAAGGAGTTGTTTAAGATATTTATGAAAAACTTGAAATTTCAGGTTACCAGGAATCAAAAGGTATAAGTAGCTGACTTCCTTAAGGGTGATATCTGAAAAATGATGGCATATCAAGATACCTAGTACCACTCCACTTCACATGGATAGTTGTAAACTAGTCAGATATCTAATACAAACAAGGAGTTGTTTAAGATATTTATGAAAAACTTGAAATTTCAGGTTACCAGCAATCAAAAGGTATAAGTAGCTGACTTCCTTAAGCATGATATCTAAAAATTGATGGCATATCAAGATACCTAGTACCACTCCACTTCACATGGATAGTTGTAAACTAGTCAGATATCTAATACAAACACAGAGTTGTTTAAGATATTTATGAAAAACTTGAAATTTCATGTTACCTGGAAACTAAAGGTATAAGTAGCTGACTTCGTTAAGTATGATATCCGAAAATTGTTGGCATATGAAGATACCTAATATCACACCTCTTCACGTGGGTAGTTGTAAATTAGTCAGATATCTAATACAAATACAGAGTTCTTTAAGATATTTATGAAAAACTTGAAATTTCAGGTTACCTGGAATCAAAAGGTATAAGTAGCTTACTTCCTTAAGCGTGATATCTAAACATTGATGGCATATCAAGATACCTAATATCAGATTTTGTCATATGTGCATTGGTAAATTAATCAGATATTTAAAACAAAGACGGAGTTCCTTAAAATATTTTCTAAAAATTTTAATTTTCAGGTTACCTGCAATCAAAAACTATAAGTTGCTGACTTCGTTAAGTATGATGTCTGAAAATCGTTGGCATATCAAGATACCTAATATCACAGCTCTTCACGTGGTTAGTTGTAAATTAGTCAGATATCTAATACAAACACAGAGTTCTTTAAGATATTTATGAAAAACTTGAAATTTCAGAATACCAGGAATCAAAAGGTATAAGTAGCTGACTTCCTTAAGCGTGATATCTGGAAAATTATGGCATGTCAAAATACCTAATATCATTCTTCTTCACTTTGATAATTATAAATTAGTCAGATATCTAATACAAACTCAGAGTGCCTTAAGATATTTGCGAAAAACTTGAAATTTCAGTTTACCTGCCATCAAAAGGTATATGTACCTGACTTCCTTAAGTGTGATATCTGAAAATTGATGACATATCACGATACCCAATATCACTACTCGCCATACGTATCGTTGTAAATAAGTTAAATATATGATATAAACACGGAGTTCCTTAATGTATTCATACTGATCTTGAAATTTCATTGTACCGATAATCAAAATGTATAAATAACTGATATCCTAAAGAGCGATATCTGAAAATTCGTGGCGTACCAAAACACCATCTATCACTTCTTGCCATATGTATAGTCGTAAATTCCTCAGATATCTATACAAACATAAAGTCAAACATAAAGTTTCTTACGGTATTCACACTTATGTTGAAATTTCAGGGGAACTCGAATCAAATTGTAAAAGTAGAAGATATCTCAAAATGGATGGTATATCAAATGATTGAAGGTCTGAATTCAATCCGTATCACTTTAAAAGTAAACACTCAGTTGAAAAAGTTTATTCGTATTTTGCATTGCAACGTTATGCAATTGGGGATAATTGAGCATGGAATTTCATAGGACTCCTCGTCCTTTTTAGAAATAAATCTGATAGATAATAATTTTAAAACTCATTAACCTTTATCTGGTAGCGAGTTATCAGTAATTATAACTTTTATATTTTGTAGTAGCTGGCTACGAGTAGCTAACTTTTCTTACTTTTAGTAGCTGGCTACTAGTAGCTAACTTTTCCTGGTTCAAGTAACTGGCTACTAGTAGCCAACTTTTCTCTTTTTAAGTAGCCAGTTACTAGTAGCTGGTTACTAGTAGCCAACTTTACCGATCTGATTTCTAGGTACATATTGCGACCGAACCTGTAGCTTACCTTACCTTGCAAATTTACGACGAATCAGACCAAGAGCGTATTCTAGATCCGCCACATGATAAGTCCTGTGTCTTCCGTATCTTACTGCTGTACAGTACCTTACTGCCCGAGATCGCGAGAGTTGTCTGATCTATACAGTACAGAGAGTCGTCTGATCTATACAGTACTGACTGAGAGTCGTCTGATCTATACAGTACTGACTTAGAGCCGTCTGATCTATACAGTACTGACTGAAAGTCGTCTGATCTATACAGTACTGCCTGAGAGCCGTCTGATCTATACAGTACTGACTGAGAGTCGTCTGATCTATACAGTACTGACTGAGAGCCATCTGATCTATACAGTGCTGTCTGAGAGTCGTCTGATCTATACAGTACAGACTGAGAGTCGTCTGATCTATACAGTACTGACTGAGAGTTGTCTGATCTATACAGTACTGACTGAGAGTCGTCTGGTCTATACAGTACTGACTGAGAGCCGTCTGATCTATACAGTGCTGTCTGAGAGTCGTCTGATCTATACAGTACAGAGAGCTGTCTGATCTATACAGTACTGACTGAGAGTCGTCTGATTTATACAGTACTGACTGAGAGCCGTCTGATCTATACAGTGCTGTCTGAGAGTCGTCTGATCTATACAGTACAGAGAGCTGTCTGATCTATACAGTACTGACTGAGAGCCGTCTGATCTATACAGTACAGAGAGCCGTCTGATCTCTACAGTATTGACTGAGAGCCGTATGATCTACACAGTACTGACTGAGAGTCGTCTGATCTATACAGTGCTGTCTGAGAGTCGTCTGATCTATACAGTACTGACTGAGAGCCGTCTGATCTATACAGTACTGAATGAGAGTCGTCTGATCTATACAGTGCTGACTAAGAGCTGTCTGATCTATACAGTATTGACTGAGAGTCGTCTGATCTATACAGTACAGAGAGCCATATGATCTACACAGTACTGACTGAGAGTCGTCTGATCTATACAGTGCTGTCTGAGAGTCGTCTGATCTATACAGTACTGACTGAGAGCCGTCTGATCTATACAGTACTGACTGAGAGTCGTCTGATCTATAAAGTACTGACTGAGAGTCGTCTGATCTATACAGTACAGAGAGCCGTCTGATCTTTACAGTATTGACTGAGAGCCGTATGATCTACACAGTACTAACTGAGAGTCGTCTGATCTATACAGTGCTGTCTGAGAGTCGTCTGATCTATACAGTACTGAATGAGAGCCGTCTGATCTATACAGTACAGAGAGCCGTCTGATCTATACAGTACTGAATGAGAGTCGTCTGATCTATACAGTGCTGACTAAGAGCTTCTGATCTATACAGTACAGAGAGCCGTCTGATCTATACAGTACTGACTGAGAGTCGTCTGATCTATAAAGTACTGACTGAGAGTCGTCTGATCTATACAGTACTGACTGAGAGCCGTCTGATCTATACAGTACAGAGAGCTGTCTGATCTATACAGTACTGACTGAGAGTCGTCTGATCTATACAGTACTGACTGAGAGTCGTCTGATCTATACAGTACTGACTGAGAGCCGTCTGATCTATACAGTACTGACTGAGAGCCGTCTGATCTATACAGTACTGACAGAGAGCCGTCTGATCTGTACAGTACTACCTGAGTGTCGTCTGATCTATACAGTACTGACTGAGAGTCGTCTGATCTATACAGTACAGAGAGCCGTCTGATCTATACAGTACTGACTGAGAGCCGTCTGATCTATACAGTACAGACTGAGAGTCGTCTGATCTATACAGTACTGACTGAGAGCCGTCTGATCTATACAGTACTGACTGAGAGTCGTCTGGTTTATACAGTACTGACTGAGTGTCGTCTGATCTATAAAGTACTGACTGAGAGTCGTCTGATCTATAAAGTACTGACTGAGAGTCGTCTGATCTATACAGTACAGAGAGCCGTCTGATTTTTACAGTATTGACTGAGAGCCGTATGATCTACACAGTACTGACTGAGAGTCGTCTGATCTATACAGTGCTGTCTGAGAGTCGTCTGATCTATACAGTACTGAATGAGAGCCGTCTGATCTATACAGTACAGAGAGCCGTCTGATCTATACAGTACTGAATGAGAGTCGTCTGATCTATACAGTACTGACTTAGAGCCGTCTGATCTATACAGTACAGACTGAGAGTCGTCTGATCTATACAGTACAGACTGAGAGCCGTCTGATCTATACAGTACAGACTGAGAGTCGTCTGATCTATACAGTACTGACTGAGAGTTGTCTGATCTATACAGTACTGACTGAGAGTCGTCTGGTCTATACAGTACTGACTGAGAGCCGTCTGATCTATACAGTGCTGTCTGAGAGTCGTCTGATCTATACAGTACTGACTGAGAGCCGTCTGATCTATACAGTGCTGTCTGAGAGTCATCTGATCTATACAGTACAGACTGAGAGTCGTCTGATCTATACAGTACTGACTGAGAGTCGTCTGATCTATACAGTACTGACTGAGAGTCGTCTGGTCTATACAGTACTGACTGAGAGTCGTCTGATCTATACAGTACTGACTGAGAGTCGTCTGGTCTATACAGTACTGACTGAGAGCCGTCTGATCTATACAGTGCTGTCTGAGAGTCGTCTGATCTATGCAGTACAGAGAGTTGTCTGATCTATACAGTACTGACTGAGAGTCGTCTGATCTATACAGTACTGACTGAGAGCCGTCTGATCTATACAGTGCTGTCTGAGAGTCGTCTGATCTATACAGTACAGACTGAGAGTCGTCTGATCTATACAGTACTGACTGAGAGTTGTCTGATGTATACAGTACTGACTGAGAGTCGTCTGGTCTATACAGTACTGTCTGAGAGCCGTCTGATCTATACAGTGCTGTCTGAGAGTCGTCTGATCTATACAGTACAGAGAGCTGTCTGATCTATACAGTACTGACTGAGAGTCGTCTGATCTATACAGTACTGACTGAGAGCCGTCTGATCTATACAGTGCTGTCTGAGAGTCGTCTGATCTATACAGTACAGAGAGCTGTCTGATCTATACAGTACTGACTGAGAGCCGTCTGATCTATACAGTACAGAGAGCCGTCTGATCTCTACAGTATTGACTGAGAGCCGTATGATCTACACAGTACTGACTGAGAGTCGTCTGATCTATACAGTGCTGTCTGAGAGTCGTCTGATCTATACAGTACTGTCTGAGAGCCGTCTGATCTATACAGTACTGACTGAGTGTCGTCTGATCTATACAGTACAGAGAGCCGTCTGATCTCTACAGTACTGACTGAGAGTCGTCTGATCTATACAGTACTGACTGAGAGTCGTCTGATCTATACAGTACTGACTGAGAGTCCTCTGATCTATACAGTACTGACTGAGAGTTGTCTGATCTATACAGTACTGACTGAGAGCCGTCTGATCTATACAGTACTGACTGAGAGCCGTCTGATCTATACAGTACTACCTGAGAGCCGTCTGATCTATACAGTACTGACTGAGAGCCGTCTGATCTATACAGTACTGACTGAGTGTCGTCTGATCTATACAGTACTGACTGAGTGTCGTCTGATCTATACAGTACTACCTGAGTGTCGTCTGATCTATACAGTACAGAGAGCCGTCTGATCTATACAGTACAGACTGAGAGTCGTCTGATCTATACAGTACTGTCTGAGAGTGGTCTGATCTATACAGTACTGACTGAGAGTCATCTGATCTATACAGTACAGAGAGCCGTCTGATCTATACAGTACTGAATGAGAGTCGTCTGATCTATATAGTACAGACTGAGAGCCGTATGATCTACACAGTACTGACTGAGAGTTGTCTGATCTATACAGTACTACCTGAGAGCCGTCTGATCTATACAGTACAGACTGAGAGTCGTCTGATCTATACAGTACTGACTGAGTGTCATCTGATCTATACAGTACAGAGAGTCGTCTGATCTATACAGTACAGACTGAGAGCCGTCTGATCTATACAGTACTGACTGAGTGTCATCTGATCTATACAGTACAGAGAGTCATCTGATCTATACAGTACTGACTGAGAGTCGTATGATCTATACAGTACTGACTGAGAGTCGTCTGATCTATATAGTACAGACTGAGAGCCGTCTGATCTATACAGTACTGACTGAGAGTCGTCTGATCTATACAGTACTGACTTAGAGCCGTCTGATCTATACAGTACAGAGAGCCGTCTGATCTATACAGTACTGACTGAGAGTCGTCTGATCTATACAGTACTGACTGAGAGTCGTCTGATCTATACAGTACTGACTGAGAGCCGTCTGATCTATACAGTACTGACTGAGAGTCGTCTGATCTATACAGTACTGACTGAGAGCCGTCTGATCTATACAGTACTGACTGAGTGTCGTCTGATCTATACAGTACAGAGAGCCGTCTGATCTATACAGTACTGACTGAGAGCCGTCTGATCTATACAGTACTGACAGAGAGCCGTCTGATCTCTACAGTACTGACTGAGTGTCGTCTGATCTATACAGTACTGACTGAGAGTCGTCTGATCTATACAGTACAGAGAGCCGTCTGATCTATACAGTACTGACTGAGAGCCGTCTGATCTATACAGTACTGACTGAGTGTCGTCTGATCTATACAGTACAGAGAGCCATCTGATCTATACAGTACTGACTGAGTGTCGTCTGATCTATACAGTACAGAGAGCCGTCTGATCTATACAGTACAGACTGAGAGTCGTCTGATCTATACAGTACTGACTGAGAGTCGTCTGATCTATACAGTACTGACTGAGAGTCATCTGATCTATTCAGTACAGAGAGCCGTCTGATCTATACAGTACTGAATGAGAGTCGTCTGATCTATATAGTACAGACTGAGAGCCGTATGATCTACACAGTACTGACTGAGAGTCGTCTGATCTATACAGTACTACCTGAGAGCCGTCTGATCTATACAGTACAGACTGAGAGTCGTCTGATCTATACAGTACTGACTGAGTGTCATCTGATCTATACAGTACAGAGAGGCGTCTGATCTATACAGTACAGACTGAGAGCCGTCTGATCTATACAGTACTGACTGAGTGTCGTCTGATCTATACAGTACAGAGAGTCATCTGATCTATACAGTACAGACTGAGAGTCGTATGATCTATACAGTACTGACTGAGAGTCGTCTGATCTATATAGTACAGACTGAGAGCCGTCTGATCTATACAGTACTGACTGAGAGTCGTCTGATCTATACAGTACAGAGAGTCGTCTGATCTATACAGTACTGAATGAGAGTCGTCTGATCTATATAGTACAGACTGAGAGCCGTCTGATCTATACAGTACTGACTGAGAGTCGTCTGATCTATACAGTACAGAGAGCCGTCTGATCTATACAATACTGAATGAGAGTCGTCTGATCTATACAGTACTGACTGAGAGCCGTCTGATCTATACAGTACTGACTGAGTGTCGTCTGATCTATACAGTACAGAGAGCCGTCTGATCTCTACAGTATTGACTGAGAGCCGTATGATCTATACAGTACTGGCTGAGAGCCGTCTAATGTATATAGTACTGCCTGAGAGCTGTCTGATCTATACAGTACTGGTTGAGGCCAGTGTCCTCTTAATTTGAGTGCGATCTCCTCCGTATTGGTCAAGGCCAATGTTTCCTGCCTTACTGACAGTTTGATAAACTACTTTCTAACTGAGATCAGTGGGATCCGTAAATTGCCTCAAAAATCATAACGAATTCACTTTACTACAATTTGTGTCAGTTTTCAAGAATTCCTTGGAATTTTTCCACTTGATATTTTGTGATTTATAATTTCCTCCATGGTTTCCTCGTACTTGTTGTAGTTGCTTTTTCAATAAAATTGGAAAAAGGAAATGTTCATATCATTCAAAAAATTACTTTGTTAAACACCACCCTGATTCTATGCAGAAGTATTCTGAAGTTGATATCAAATTTTAGATATTGGAGTTCCCAATGACAATATCTTCGAAGTCTTTGGTGATCAGGTCTTCCAACATACAGTCTGTTAGAATTTCCATGGACACAAATTGTGCTCCTTTATCAGCTGACCTGCTTTTATATTCTTACGAGGTAGAATCTATTAAAAAGCTTCAACATGACAAGAAACAATCTCTTGCTGTGACCTTCAACTTGACATTTAGATATATCGACATTTTATCTATTAACAATAATCATTTCTATTCATATGTCGATTTGATAGATCCCAGTGAATTCTAAATAAAAGACACCAGTCTTCCACATTTGCTTCGTACTTAGATATTTCATTGAACATAGATGTTATGTGCATGTCTACGAGAAAACTAT
>NC_079168.1:2400869-2485869 GCF_947568905.1 Ostrea edulis
TAAATCACTATTCATTTGCATCACCATTTATCATATTTTCCAGTTATTTAAGAGATAAATTTCAGTTTTGAAAATACATGGGGGTACTATGAACCCAACACTTTATACCGGTATACTTCCTGGAGCAAATTAGCATTTTCAAAAATGAAAATTCTCACCCGCACTACATGAGCCACATACACAAAGGACAAAAAGTACCTATTACATGTACTAACATCTTGGATATGATTAATTTTCAAAATATTCATTTCTGATCTGCTTTATATGATTTATAAATAAAAATATTTTGTAGTAAACATAAAACAGAATCAAAAGAAATATCAGTTAAGTTAGTAAATATTTATTTGTCTGTTTTCAGATTATCAACCTTCTTCAATAGGAAGGAAAAAGAAATTATAAAAGACCTTTTAAGAGTTCATTGGTATCAATTTTATAAAATTCTTATCAAAACTGGATTTAAGCGAATATTTTGAAAAAAATCAAAATGACATAAAAATATCGTGAATTTTTCAACCATGGTGTGCTGCAATCTCTCACCAGAGGGCGTATTACGCTGCGCTACAACACCTCTGTCAACGTCTAAATGTCAAGATTCTTGGCAAAACTTACCTATACCTATAGCATCATGGAAAATAATTTTATAAGTTTAAGTTTTATGCTTAAAATCTTGAAGTAGGTTCACAAAAACAATGAATTCCATGATTATACTAGTATTATTGAATGAATGAATATTTATATAAACCTTCTAATTTGCTCAGGTGTCACATATTTACCATCTTCTGATTTTAAAAAATTCAGAGAAGTGTTTGATTTGCTCAGATATTATCATTACAGTTCGATATGCTAAGTTAGTTTTTGTACATTTTGATATAACTTTTTAGACATTTTCAAAGGTATTAGTGGAGCGTAGCGGGAACGATAACTCTGGGTAGAGATTGGGTCTGCTGTACTAAGTTTGTTTATTGGTAGACTTGAATAAGACTTCTATACAGTACTAAGTTTGTTTATTGGTAGATACAGTACCTCTGTAGTCCACGCCCGAGTTTAACTTGACCACTACTGGACGTCCAATAATTTGCTTCAGAAACTCACTCGGTGTTTGCTTTCTACTCATAACTACAAAATAAATGATTAATAAATATCAAAATTAAATTTCACATGCACACAACACACTAGATATGCACATCTTTGATACATGTAATAATGAAATCTCTTGGTTGTATACATGTATATAATATTGAATTTCATCCGAATTGAATCCCAGAGTATTCCCACAAGAACTCCCTATGGTACTAAATCCCAAAGGGACACATTCTACAGTACTAAATCTCTTGAAGATTTACACTACGGATTGGGACTAACTCCCATTAAAGCTAACATTATACAGGACAGAATCCCACCAGCACTCACACAATGGGACTAAATCCCACCAGCACTCGCATTACAGGACTAAATCCCACCAGCACTCACACTCCAGGACTAAATCCCACCAGTACTCACACTGCAATACTAATCTTACTAGTACTCACACTACATGACTAAATCCCTTAGGAACTTGCAATTACAAGATTAAATTTCACCAGTAGGGGTGCAACGGGTACCCGAAATAACTGAAAACCGCGGTTCTTGTTGTTCAGGTTGGGTTCGGTTCCATTTTTCCGTATTTCGGTTCGGATTTGGTTTTTATAATAGAATCATTATATGTCATCAAAATCCTCAAAGGTGGCTGTATTTTGTTAAGTGATGGCATTGTGGACAAAACTGTAAATAACGACAGTATATGTAAGATATATCAGACGCATTGAAAATACACCACAGGAGCAACATCGTCAATGACAAAACATTGAAAGTATATGGATGGAAACGAGTAGAAATGACAATGCTGTTTCTAGTAATATGGATGTTGAGTCTAAACCTCAGTCCACATCCCCGAGTAATTATTGTGACAAACTACAATAAAGGTTTTTTATTTTAACTGTATATTAGATTTTTAAAATAGTTATATAGACCCAAACCGAAATGCCAAAACCTGAAGTAAAAAAAATTAGAACTGACCCGACCCGAAATTTTTTTGGAACCGTGACAGCCCTACTCACCAGCACTAATACTACAGGACTAAATCCCACCAGCACTTACACTACAAGACTAAATCCCACCAGCACTCACACTATGGGACTAAATGCCTTAGGGACTCTCACTACAGGACTAAATCCCAAGGACTTGTACTACAGGACTGAATCCCTTAGGGATCTTTATACTCTGGGACTTATAATTCCATCCAGACTTGAAATATGGAACGAAATCCTAATGGTATTAATACATTATGGCACCGAAGTCCTGGTATTTGAAATTAACACTATGGAAACGAATCCCATTGAGATTTGCATTATGGGACCAAATTTTAGGACTCGCACTGAAACCGAGTCCCATTGCAACTCACACTACAGGACTCATACAATGGGACTCACTACATGTCTTGATTCCTTCGAGAGTCATACTATGAGACTTAATCCCATAATGACTCACTACAAGTCTAAATTCCATTGATTGGGACTTATGCTACGGGACTGATTCTCAAAAGGACTGACTACACCAGGGCAGGCTCCAGGATCATGTTATGGCAGCTGGCATTTTATTTTCATTCAAGTTTCAAAAAGAAAGACAACCATTATGACAATTAATCAGTCAAACGTAGATCAAAAAAGGAAGACAGTCATTATGACGATGCACTATTCGTCCTTAAATCAGTCAAATTAAAAAATAAATTGTGTAGATGCAGTCTTGCAGGTGACTGGTGCGTGTAACACTCTAAGCTACGTGTTTTTCGATCACGGATAGTGTGTGCACGTTTGTTGTCTATCTAGTTTACCTGTATCTGTTGTTTGTACACGTCATGGACCTATAAAATGTAAAATAATTCGATTTTCTTTGTAAAACACAGCACACAGGTTTTCTTTTCAGTGTCGTTCAGATTTCGAAAGTAACATCGGAGCGCCTCGGAAATATAGCCTGGGATAACAAAAATAACTCTAGAGGAAGCTCGAAAGAACTAAAAATGGCTGCGCCCTTCAGACCATGTTCACATCTTGGAGGAAATCTGCGCGCCAGATTCTTACCAGCATTAACGCAATTTTATTCACACCGTAAACAACCTGCTCGGTTAGATGAAATTTCGAGGAAAAAATCATCTGATAAATCATTTCAGTCGCCAATGATTTCTACTTTCCTTTTCCCCGGACTCACAACTTTCACTTTATCTCCGAATGATCTCCAGAAGACTAATTTTTCAACAAAAGCAAACAGGACATGTTGGAAGTGTGGGAATGATGTTGATACAAAGGACGAAGTTTTCTTTTGTAAATGTGGTGTGGTGCAGGAGGTGAAAGGGTTGGATTTCTTCGAACTTATGGGATTTCCTGAATCCTTTGATATTGATACCAAAGCATTAGCCCAAAGATATCGAGATTTACAGACACTACTTCACCCAGACAAGTACAGCCTGAAAACTGAGGTAAGAATATGTCAAACATATGCTTAATGCTAGAGGTATTGCATGTTGTGGGCTATTGGATTTGTGTAACATTTGCTAACTTGAACACAGCTCTCCATCCGACCAAACAAATACACCCTGGAGTTTGGTCAGATGGGGAGCTACTCAAGTCAGTGATCATAATTTGGTAATTTACAGTTCAAAGATCTCCAGCAGATCTCTTTCACCTACTTCTCAAATGGCAAGTAGAAGCTGTAGATATACTGGCGATATCCTGGACCATTTGTGGAGATGGGAAACGAATTGACCCAGGGTTTTGACACAATCTGAGCAAACTTGTGTGTAGTATAATAGAAGGATAAGCAAAAAGCTAAAGATAATCTAGCATTATAGAAATCTACATTTGTAATATGAGAACTTTAAAATACTGACATTCTATAATGTCATAATCATCAGAATACGTTAAATAGAGTGATTTATTCACAATAGTAATGAGTAAATAAAGCAAATAAAATGACATCAATCAAGATCACTGTATTATCATTGTGAATTTGATGACAGACAAAACAATACATCATATTTAATTTCATCAACAAATTGCACTCAGTCCTCGTGCAGTGAGTCCTAAATCGGATTCAGTGAGTCACTGGTTTAGATACTGGAATCATATGTCAACTCTCCTGATCTTGTCAGGACATCACCTAAATTTCAGATTATTTTGTTTTGTATGCTAGATTGCAAACATGATAACAGTCAAAGTTCATTGTCATTAAAATACAGTTAGATAGTTACACACACATCATATAGATTCAAATTTGTTCAAACCGTAATAATACATCCAATGCACAGGGGCTAAGCCCGTTTTGGGCCCAAACTCTGTGATACCCTAAATATAGATCTATATTTATGGTATCACAGAGTTCGGGCCCAAAACGGGTTTAGTCCCTGTGATCCAATGCTTGCCAGAGAGCACAATTAAGTTTATGGGCATGAACACAGGCAATTGCATCGCTTATATATAAATTCGACCCCAAGCGATGCAATTGCCTGTGGGCATGAAGTTAGCCTAGGGGCTTAAAGTTTAGCACAGCATATAGTTAGAGAGTCACCCCCCTAAAATTTAAAAATCAAAAGTACATTATCAAATCATCCATCCTCATGTAGTGTATAGCTGATCATGCACATAATGTTGATACTTCAAAATTTCATTATTTTCATAAACTCAGACCATGACACCCAAGGCCAAGCTGGGGTACAATTGGGGTTTAAATTTTATATTATCATCCTCATCATTTAGTTTACATCCGAATTTCTTCATTCTGGATCCAGGGCAGGCTCAGTCACAATAAAATTTTATCAGTCCTAAACTTCTTAGTAATTAATACAAGGTCATTCAGATGAGCATTGTTGCCCATTAGCCTTTTCTTTGTTGTTTGCTGATTTGAACTTCAACTCTACATTTAATTCCATTATTGCTTAAATAGGTATATATATATATCTAAGTCAATATATTTTATGAATGCAGAGAGAGAAACAGATCGCGGAGGAACAGTCGTCTTATGTCAACAAAGCTTACTTCACCCTCCTGAGGCCCCTTCCCCGAGCTCAGTACCTCCTCGAGAGGCGGGGAGATCCGATAGAGGAGGAAAACACGGGTGTTGACCAAGAGTTCCTGATGGAGATCATGGAGATTAACGAGGAAATCATGGACGCTGACACTCCGGACTCTCTTCAGCCAATTCAAATGTCGAATGATACGAACACAAAGAACTGTGTGTCAGAAATATCTAAAGCTTTCAGCAGTGATAACATCGACAGAGCTAAGGAGTGGACTATTAAACTGAAGTATTTTGCAAACATTAATGATAAAATAATAGGTATTCATCAGAAACACTTTGGTGCTCATTAGTTCGTGTACTGATTCAGTATTAGTCAGAACAGGTTTTTTTTTAATTTTTCAAGGGAATATAAAAATTCTTTTAAAGAACAAACAAGGGTACAATTGTCGAACTGATAGACAAATATTCCTCATGTAATGTGTGGTTAGGATATAAAGCTGAACCAATATTTTATTGGCTTTCATTATAATTTGTTTAAACCAGTACACATGGGGACACAACAGGAGATTTTAAAGAAAAAGTTACTTTCAAGTGTATATTATAGTTAACATTTGTTCGCATCATGATGTGGTCACCATAGAGATAGAAAGTGTATTGAAATTATTTTCAAAAAATCTTAAAGAGGTTAAATTACTTATTAAGCATATGTTATCATCATATAGCCTAGGGTAGATTCAAATTTGTTAAAATTATAGATCTTTAAAAAAATTCTTGCAAAATCTTCAATTCTTATCAAGATCGAATCACATGTTGGTGTGCATTTAATATTTGTATAAATTAATCTTGTTGACAAGATTTAATGAAAACAGTATAATAGCACTAAAAGGGCATTAAACTTTGCATAGTAATCAAACTTTGTATGCCTGCTCTCCATGATGAGTCATCAAAACCTGCAAATTTTCAAGTTCAGGGGTTAAAGTTCAAAGCCACTGATCAGAAGTGAATTTCTTAATACTATCTTTATTTGGAGGATTCAGACCACATGGGGTTGGTCATCAAGCTTTTCATGCTTGCTCTCCATGGAAAGGTTCAGAAATGAATTAAACATGATTTACAAAATTTTAAGGTCAGAGGTTAAAGGTCAAGGCCACTGAAGTGAAACTCTTCATATTCTTGTTTGGAGGATTATGACAAAATGGAGTTCATTAATCAAATTTAAACTAATTTGCATGCTTGCTCGATCTCCATTATAAGTTTCAGAACCTACAATTTTCAAGGTTAATCATCGCTTATTCAAATGTTTATTTAATGTTATTTGTTACACTTTATGCAGATGACGCAATGTTATTCCCAGATAGTTGGTAAAGGTCAAGGTCACTGGAATAAATTTTGTCATATTCTCATGGAATTTTAAGAATTCAAACATAATTGTGAAACTAGGTGAAGGTCACTGGATGGGTCATTAAGTCATCAGCCTATGATCACCTGGGCTTGAAGCTTTTTATGTCACCAGTCCAGCTGGACTGATGGGGTATGATTTCAACCAGTCCGCAGAAAAATTTATCAGTCCAACAGAGTTTTCCAGAAATAATTAAACATATTTCGTTAATGTTTTTAAAATGAAATTTTAACTCAATATGCCTCAGACAATATTATAATACACTTAAATGTGGGATTTATACATGTATTTACAAATCAGATTCGTCTGATATCTACAGATCAAAGCATGCCAAATCTGTGTATAAAATTTCACAAGTTACTTACTTACTTATCCTCTTCATCCCCGGTGGGACATAAGGCACCAACAAGCTTCCTCCATTTGTCCCTGTCCTTTGCCAAGTGCTGAGCCTGCCCCCAGGTGTAACCTTCCTCTTGAAGTTCCGCTTGGATGGTTCTCCTCCAGGTAGTTCGAGGTCTACCTGCCTTTCGTTTCCCTGGTGGTGTCCAGTGCAAGGCAGTTTTTGGAATCTTCTCACTGGGCATTCTCAGAACATGACCTAGCCATCTAAAGCGCCACTGTTTTATCTGTGTTGAGATACTATTACATTTGCTAATATTGAACAAGTTCTTGTTTGTTATTTTGTTAGGCCAGTATATTCGATGAATTTTTCTGAGGCAGCTGTTATGGAATGCCTCTATCCTCTGTATGTCGCTCTGTATTATTCTCCAGCATTCCGAGCTGTAAAGGAGGACTGATTTCACGTTGCTGTTAAACAACTTCAGCTTGGTGTTTATGCTGAAGTTTTGTGTCTTCCAGAGTGACTGAAGTCTGTGAAAGGCTGTACGGGCTTTTGATATTCTTGATTGTATGTCTCAAGTATATTTTCCAAAATGATGCTTTAGAAAATTAACCAGTCCCATCAGACTGACTAAAACAAATGTTAGTCAGTATGCCAGACTTTTAACCAGTCACAGACTGACGGGCATATGTTAATTTTGAGCCCTGATGATATCTGATAAATGATTATGATTGTACAGTGTTACAAGGGATGTTTCTTTTGATAATGTTCTTTTTTATTTCCTCTCATGTTTGATTAAAGAATTTTATGGATTTCTTTTTATCTGTGGTGCACATAAAAACTCATTCCTTTGATTTTTTCTTTTCAAAGTTCACAAGTACCCTATTCATGTTTGGTGTAATTTATTCAGTGTGGAATTTTAATCAATATAATTTTTTGAAATGAAAGAGAGAGAGAGAAAGATTGTTTGAGAGAGTTTCTAGTTTATTTATTTAGGAATAGGCACATATACAATATAAATACCAGACAATATCACAGAGGAACACATATATATAGTTAAAACAAAAGTTGTTGTTAGATACATATGAGAGAGAGAGAGAGAGAGAGAGAGAGAGAGAGAGAGAGGTTATACTTGTTATCATTTATAATAAATCGAAATTATTATAAATACAATCAAGGAAATACATTTTTTCACAATATCCTTTATTTAGCCCTCTCTTTCCTTCTTTGTTAATTAGTAAAACCCGCAGGGATGTTTCACTTCCGGTTCCACGTCATATCAAAAGTGTTGTAAGGTTATTTTTAGTGCCTATTCAATGACGAAATTAGGAATCCTATTTTAATTTTACGGCCTTGGCACCATTTCCCGAGGTCTTCAACTGAGTTTTTATCTCAAATTCTCTGACGTTTGAAGTATTTGGGGTGAAAACTACCCATTTTTGAACAGAAGTGATCATCTTGGAAAAACCTGACGACATTGTAAACAAACAGTAAACAACACAGCTTCACTGTGGTTCAGACTGAGGACTGGGAACACGTGGAGGTGGTGTTGCCAATATTTCACTTGGTGACGTGGCTTGGTGTGACGGAGAAATCTACACGGTTTTATACGAGACGTGTTAATGATTAAAAATAGAAAAATACCTGTCAACAAAGATGGCTGTTGAAAGTGACCCCGATGTCTTAGATTTGCTGTTCGACAAATCAAACGGAATTCTAAAAAGCGATTTACCAGATATACAGACCATCGACTTTGTAAGTAAATTATTTCATTGATATGTCACAAGTATTGTGTGGTTGCAAAACGTAAATTGCTTAACTGGCATTTCAAATGTACAGTATCGATCAATACTAGAGTAGATCTAGATATCTAACATCTGATCGCGGAAGTATAACCTCGATATGTTGATAGCTCGCAGTGAGTAGTTGTAACGAGACAGAAAATTTCTAGCTTGCATCATCCTTGAGGGAATCCCTCATCAGTTGAGCCAATAGTAAACAAACACATTTGGCCACGAACAGGTTATGAGTCATACCCACACTGCCATCCAGTCAGTAGCACACAAGCTGTTGTAGGGGTGACATGGCTTTACTTCATACGTGTCTAACTGATGTACTGATCGCACCACAAAGTGAAACTGATGGCCTTGAACAGTTTTTGGAAGAACTTTTAAAAGAAAATACTTCACATCCTGCTAGAAAATCTGCTGAGAGCAGCATAAATACAATGGATGAGAGTGGCGGGGAAATAACAGAACAGAACTTGAATGCGCTATTGACATCGAGCGACAGTGATGAGAACTGGTCAGCATGTGAGAGTGACCAAGAAAATGTAGCTATGAATAGTGACTGGGATGTTACTGATGATATTTTAGTGAGTTCACGACTAACAGTTCAAAGAATCAAATCGCAGTTACCAGGATACATCTCGTCTCGAAGCATGTTTTTAGATGTTTTGATACTCTGGCCATATTATCGTAGATTAGAAGGATAAAATGAGAAAATATTTTATGTGTGCGAGAAATCATTTATAAATACAGATCTTTTATTTGTATGTCATTATGAGTGCATTGAAGTGGTGATTAAATTTATTTCCTGAGCTGTGATATTTTCGTTAAGATTGTCATTTAATTTGATATTGTATTCTTTTGCAGTCTGACCTAGGTCTTTTACCAGAAACAGATATTTTGGAAAATGCTCTGATTGAATCAAATATTCCTGCATTTTTCGAAGACCATGAACAGCTTAGAACAAAATCTCAAGATGTAGTGCATGACCACGATTATTATGCCCAAAAATCCCCGAGTGCAACAAGTGACAGTGGAATATCAAGTAGCGGAGCATATTCCCCAGAAAGGATGACTGAAGACAATTTACAAAACAGTCCAAGGGAGAGCTCGCTCTCGGGGTCACCTCGCAGCCAATCAAATTATAACATGGAATTTCAATTAAGTGATAACCTTGGTGATACTACTCCCCTCAATCTGGAGAATTTTGACTTTAAAAATTTTGACATAAGCACAATTGATGCTGCAGCATATCTGGAAGATCAAGACTTTTTGGGTGATGGAATTCAAGACTCTGATGTGACAATCAACGTAATGGACACCGATTTAATGGATGATTCTATCACCAGTTCTACTCAGACATCCACAGGCAGCTCTACAAGTACAACTAAAATCATCAAAGTGTGCTCCAGTAAGAGTGACACGTTACCATTCACCATGAAGGATGTGTCCGGCGTTTCATCCTCATCCAAGGTGAGTCCTGTACAAATTAAATCCTGCCCTGTTAAGTAGGATTGATTGCCAAGGCCAAACCAAAAAAAAAAGTTTAACTCTGCTGTTACATGGCAATACAAAATAGGGTCAGTAGGTAGGAATATTTTTTGTTTTTTATTATTTTTCTCAATAACAGTTCATGCACTCTAATATCACTATGTATTCTGCCCCTTTGTGTTATGTTGGGAGATACATTCAATGTCTTATTTTATCTGAATGAAATTGTCACACAGTGGTAAAACAGTTTTGCTAATAGTTTAATAGTTTGGACCAATTTTTATAACTTTAATCTGTTGAAAAAAAAATTTGGGTTGGTAGGGTAACAGTAAACAAACATTGCTTTCTCTGGCTTTAGTAAATTGTGTTACTTGCAACTCAATCACTAGTAACAGCTGTTCTGTAAACCAGAAGTGCATGTATAACGGATGTATGATTAGATACATGCAGGTTAGGAAAACAATAAGACCAACATTTTACCAGCTATCAGACCATCGATTCATTCCATGTAAAGCATGTATGGGAAAGAAATTAATTTTGAAATGTTAAAAAGTTACCAAATAAAAATTGAATCAAGTAAATTTTCCTTTAATATCTAAGGTTTCTGTGTTGTAAATATTTCATTGTTTTTGATAAAGTATGTATGGGTAAGAAATTAATTTAAATGTTCAAAAGTTACCAATGGAATCGGTTAATTTTTACTTTGATATAGATTTAAGTTCTAATAATAATTATGCATGTTGTTTCTTAATTAGTTCCCCGAGCTACAGCTGACAGAGGAGGAGGTAGAATTATTGTCGAGAGAGGGGGTAACTTTACCGACTAATATGCCCCTTACCAAGGAGGAGGAGAGGGTTTTGAAAGCTGTCCGAAGAAAAATCAGGAACAAGGTCTGCAAGACCTTTCATAGACACATTCTGTTCATGCATGGTTGTAATTGTAAATTCCTTGTACATTGTATTCAGCAAGGTGGGTTTTTTTTGTTTTGAGATGACCTATATAACTATCTAAATGACACATTATTGATTAAATGGGGAATGCTAAGGTTAAGAGAAGTTTGCGATAGATGCATCTCATGAAATAACCACAGGCCATTACATTGCTTGGGTTCGAATTTACTAATTACTTTTAAAATCGAACCCAAGCAATATAATGGCCTGTGGAATGAACACTGAAATACATGAAATGAATTAAGGAATCCAAGGCATTTCACTTGAACATTTGGAATCCATAATAAAACTACATGCAAAATATGTGATGTATAAATTGTAGACAATGTTATTCAAGTTAAAAACCCTGTTTTGTCAGTGCATGTGTGACTCTCAGTGTACATTTAAGATTTTTTTATGCGTTTTCTAACACTCCTGGCATTGTTCTTTCAGGCTTCAGCCAAAGAGAGTCGGAAGAGGAAGATGAATTACGTGGAAGGACTGGAGAAGAGGGTGAAAATGTCCACTACTGAGAACAGCCATTTAAAAAAGAAGGTGGACACACTGGAAAAACAGAATTCGTAAGTACCAAGTACTTATACACAGGACAATGGTTCACTGACCACAGTCATAAGTACCAAGTACTGGTACACAGGACAATGGTTCACTGACCACAAAATGTTGGGAGGGAGACTGGATGTTTGATTTCATTAGTTATTCTTTGATGCACAGTTTTTATCTTCCTATTACAATGAGAACTGATAGCATTTATATATCACTACATTTTCTACATGCCCGATACTGAACAATATAGTCAATAAAATGAAGGATGGGCTATTACTAACTTTATACAATTTGCGATCTTGCCTTTAATTGAATATATATCAGGAAGACATGATATTTGCAAACATTCAAGTTGTTCCACATGTTTAATTAAAAAACTTATTTACGTGTTAAGGTAATTTGACCCACTTCTAGATTTATGCAAAAATAGAATTCATAAAGACTGAGTGTATATAATTGTAAGTCGAGTTAGCCATGCAACTCTTATTTTAAAAAAAAGATGTTATTCAAAATGTGCAATTTTGTTTTAGAAGTGATGGAAATATTTGTGAGTTAAATATGAAGAGAATTTATTTTGATTTCCTCAGGAACTTGATACAACAGCTGAAGAAGCTCCAGGCCTTGGTGCTGTCTAAAACCAGTAAACCCCAGGCTAGTACCTGTCTGGTGGTGCTTGTCATGTCCTTCGCCTTCCTTATTGTCCCAAACATCGATCCATTCGGAATCAAGAGGGACAAACTATCAGACCCAATATCTGTACCCATCCGAGGTAAGGCACAAGTTTATTTACAATCAAATCTGTTGTCAGAGAACATTTTTGAGACCCATCTATACTGGATTCTTCAGATTCAGGTTGAAATAGTTGAAAATGCATCTTTTAAAAATATGCCCTTGTCCAGACATTGTGGAAGAGCTTTCATAACACTGACTATGTTGGTTTTTAGGAAAATCCAGAAGTCTGCTTCACACTCCAGAAGAAATGCATGAGGTTGATACTGACCCCTACGGCCTGACCATAAAACCTGGTCCCCCATGGGAAGTGCCGCCCAAAACTCCGGCCATTTCTCTCCCTCCCAACGTTGTTGTAGAAACTGTTGATGAGGAAATGGTGAACAAATTAATAGAATCTGCAGAAAACGTTGGACCACTGAATGTCTCGATGGATAACATCGCAACACAAACCACAACAGCTAAAGAAACCAAAGACTCCCAAGATGTTACAAAAACTGAACATTCTCAACACAGACAGGATCTGTGAAATTTAGTGAACCAAGTCTGTGTTTTACTCTGACACTCATCATAGCCAGCTAAAGGAAATTACATTACAGATTTTATTTTTTCTGAAGGAAATTTCTTGAGAATTCCGATTTTGGTTTACTGTATATAACGACCAGAATTTATTAATTAGTCCTGTTTTGACTATTCAGAATATAAGTACACTGTACATGGATTGCAAGCACATACCTGTACATTCCCAGAATTTCACTGTACAGTAAATATACTCATAAAGTATATTCAGAGAATTTCATTGAACATGATACACCAATCAGCTCTGAATCTAAATTATGCTATACATCAATTAACAGTGTGTGAATTGTTTTATATAGATGTTAATGATTAACACGTTGGAGTATAGAATTCGTATCCCACGAAACGTATAATGTGTTGTGCAATATTGGACTGCAGGCTCTCTCTACATGTCTGTAGATCATTGGGATTTGAACATGGCTTGATCAGAATCGGAAATGTCTCCAGTCTGAACACGACACGTGAATTTCACTAGAACAGTACATCCACAATGACCTTTAATCTTTTGTTACTGAACTCTATGATATTACTGCATGGTAACCATGGTAATAATTGAGAGTTCCAATTTTATCTTCTTGACTCTTCTGCAGAGTTACTGAACTTTTAACTTGATTTCATGAGTTTGAATCATAGTTTGTATGTTTATGTGATGAAGTGTTGATCATCGTTTATCGCAGTTTTGTTGTATATAAAATACATCGGAACAATACTGAACATAATCGTGTAGTGTGAGAGGATATGCATGTTAAATGGGTCATTCTTTCAGCCATTTATTTGATAGACATTTTTCAATCCATTTTGTCGAAATGTTTTAAAATGAACGACTTGTTGTTTTACATTACGTGATTGATGTACTTTGTTGTTGATTTCTGAATTTTTGAATAAAATTTTTCTTTGAACATTTTTGCTTTTCCTTTAGCTGTTTGACTGTAGCTGTTTGTGTAAAAAGATTGAAACTCGGAGTTGATGTAAACATTTAATGATGAATAACATGTTACAAATTGCTTTGCTGAAAGTGAGTCAAGTTGAACGACTTCATTGGTACTCCATTATCGTGTTGTCAGAAGGTACACATTTCTTATTATTTCCTGTTATTGTATACACAGCATATTGCTATTTATTGTGCTGTATGTGCGACACTAGCCCTCTTCTCGGAATTCGGAGACTAAAAATCTCTTATTGTGCTGTATGTATGACACTAGCCCTCTTCTCGGAATTCCGAGACTAAGAATCTCTTATTGTGCTGTATGTATGACACTAGCCCTCTTCTCGGAATTCCGAGACTAAGAATCTCTTTTATTGTGCTGTATGTGTGACACTAGGCCTCTCCCCAGAATTCTGAAATCGTCAATAATGGCCTCCACATTGGGAACCACAGTAATGTTGCCGTCCTCGGGCTGCACTTTCCTACCATTCAAGTTTGACACCTACAAGAAATAATATCATGATAAAGCAACCTTTAATGTTTGCACATGCAAGTTAAAGCTACTTACAAAATGTATAGGCAGTTTTATGCAAATGAGATAATTATACTGATATTAAACAAGAGGCCCATGGGCCACATCGCTCACCTGAGTCACCTTGGTCCATAGCAGAAGACTTTATATATATTTGCATGTAAAACCTTAGTCCTTTTTATGGCCCCAACCTACCCCTGGAGGCCATAGTTTTTGAAAACTTGAATCTACACTATGTCGGAAAGATTTCATGTAAATGTGAACTTTAGCCCAATGGTTCTTGAGAAGAAGATATTTAAAGATTTTTCCTATATATTTGTATGTAAAACTTTGATCCCCCCTTGTGGCCCCATCCTACCCCCAGTGGCCATGATTTGAACAAACTTGAATCTGCACTATATCAGAAAGGTTTCATGTAAATATCAGCTTTTCTGGCTCAGTGGTTCTTGAGAAGATTTTTAAAGATTTTTCCTACATATTTGTATGTAAAACTTTGATCCCCTATTGTGGCCCCATCCTACCACAGGGGGCCATGATATGAACAAACTTAACTCTGCTCTATGTTAGGAAGCTTTTCATGTAAATATCAGCTTTTCTGGCTCAGTGGTTCTTGAGAAGAAGATTTTTAAAGAATGTCCCTATATATTTGTATGTAAAACTTTGATCCCCTATTGTGGCCCCATCCCACCTCCAGGGGCCATGATTTGAACAAACTTGAAATTGCACTATATCAGAAAGCTTTCATGTAAATATCAGCTTTTCTGGCTCAGTGGTTCTTGAGAAGAAGATTTTTAAAGATTTTTCCTATATATTTGTATGTAAAACTTTGATCCCTCTTGTGGCCCCATCCTACCCCCGGGGGCCATCATTTTAACAAACTTGAATTTGCATTATATCAGGAAGCTTTGATATAAATCTCAGCTTTTCTGGCTCAGTGGTTCTTGAGAGGAAGATTTTTAAAGATTTTCCTATATGTTTGTATGTAAAACTTTGATCCCCCCTTGTGGCCCCATCTGACCCTCGGGTGCCATGATTTGAACAAACTTGAATTTGCACTCTATCAGAAAGCTTTCATGTAAATCTCGGCTTATCTTGAGAAGAAGATTTTTAAAGATTTTTCCTATATATTTGTATGTAAAACTTTGATCCCCTATTGTGGCCCCATCCGACCCCCGGGGGCCAGGATTTTAACAATTTAGAATCTGCACTATATCAGGAAGCTTTCATATAAATCTCAGCTTTTCTGGCTCAGCGGTTCTTGAAACGAAGATTTTTAAAGATTTTTCCTATATATTTGTATGTAAAACTTTGATCCCCCCTTGTGGCCCCATCCGACCCCCGGGGGCCAGGATTTTAACAATTTAGAATCTGCACTATATCAGAAAGCTTTCATATAAATCTCAGCTTTTCTGGCTCAGTGGTTCTTGAGAAGAAGATTTTTCCTATATATTTGTATGTAAAACTTTGATGCCCTATTGTGGCCCCATCCGACCCCCGGGGGCCATGATTTAAATAATTTAGAATCTGCACTACCTAATAAAGCTTATCTATAAATTTCATCTTTTCTGGCCCAGTGGTTCTTGAGAAGAAGATTTTTTAATTACCCTACCCTAGTTTTACCTTTTCTTGATTATCTCCCCTTGGAAGGTGGCCTGGCCCTTTATTTTAACAATTTAGAATTCCCTTTACTTAAGGATGCTTTGTGCCAACTTTGGTTGAAATTGACCCATTGGTTCTGGGGAAGAAGTCAAAAATGTGAAAAGTTTACGGACGGACAGACAGATGGACGACAGACAAAATGTGATCAGAAAAGCTCACTTGAACCTTCGGTTCAGGTGAGCTAAAAATGCAGAATATGAGATCATTAAAATGCATAATATATCTGGGAAACTACCCCGGTGCCTTTTTTGAGTATGATCGCGTAGTAAATATTGATTACATGTGACATGTACCACTTAGTTTTGTTTATAATGTCATACAATGCTTTCTACAAAGGAAAATGAACGAGATCAACAAATGGCTTTAGTACAAGGGCATACACTAAATTTGAAACTATTGGTATGACAATAATCAGAATGGTCTATCCAATATCACCATTGCTGTGCTAATGTCGTCAGATCACCATATGCTTTGCCATACCATAGAACTAACATGAAAGAATTTTGAGGGCATACCCTTGCACTAGATCGATTTAGTAAACATTCAATATTCACAATTTGTGTGACGTCATCATATGTCGTGCACTTGGCATCTATGTTTATCTTGTTTCATGTCAAAATAATTAATTGTAAATTATTGACTTTGAAATCAAATTGTTGCTTCTGTATGCATTAAAAGGCCTGGCTTTAACTTGTGTAACAGGATGGGAGAAAATGCAACGGACCAGACTGGGATTCAAACCCAGGCTCCCTGCATCTCCAGTCAGATGCTCTACCGAGTTACCAGCAATCGAACCCGTCTGACCGTCACACTTGTATGATTTATTATCAAAAGCCACATAAAAAGACGTGTTGTTTACTCTAAACATTGGTGATAAGTTGATCTCTCTTATTCATCATCAACATTAACAATAAAGTGAGCTGTATTCTTTATCATAGACAGTCACGAAAAAAGATCAGCACAGTTAATAACCACCATTTAGTAACCGTATTCAGTATTGTATTCAATCTACTATCAGTAATGTTCTGTTTAGCTCTACCTACTGATGACCTTGGAAGTCTTTGCTACTGACCTTGAAATCCTTTGCAGTAAATGCTGTAGGTTTCCACAATACAGCTATGTACTTCCCTCCATATTTGTCGTAGAAAAACAGAGCAAAGTCCTTGTACATCGCCTGTAATACATAAACATGCACTGAATGATGAAGCTCCACAAGAAACATATTAATTCTATGTTTAATCAGTGGAGACGGAATCTTGACTCTACACAACAAGCTGAGTGCTTATTAACACGACACGTGCCTCTGCGATTCAACATAAGGAAGTATGAAATCTTTATAAAACTTGAACCCCCTGGTATCATGATATAGACAATTTTAAATCTGCACTGCATGAGGATACTTGCATAATAATGTACAACATAGTTCTTGAAAAAAAAAATTACAAATATTATAAATTTTTCTAAATATATAGATCTATATGTATTTGTGGGTGTAACCATATACATGTACATATTGAATGAAGACCATATGGATGTTATCCTCAATTACCTTGATTTAAACCAAGGGTCTGTAAAAATGACTCAAGACTCTATACAATCTAATTAATAGTAGATGTTAGATCCACTTCCATATTCGCATACATATGCATGTCTACGAGTGGATTTAACATCTAATTTAATTAGATTGGACTCTATACAACCATCTTAATTACACTCACTTTACACCAAATTATGAATTGGTTATCAAAGTACATGTACTTTTTACTTGTTTTATTAACAAACAGAATGAATTTATCACTTTAAATGTATACTACTTGCAGGGTTTCTCAAATGATAATTTTGTTTTTCAGTAGAATCACAATGTGTAGTAGTAAGATTATTAATAATATTTCTGTCACCTTTAACTCATTCAAGTACAGTCGCGGAGGATCATAGTCATACACGGGAAAATGTTGTAGCCTGTCCTCGATTTCCGTCACTTTCTTGACATACTTCCTGACGTTTGATGGAAGCTGGCTATTCTCCTGATCCACAGATTCATGTTGTCGTGGTGACTGTTTCCATGACAGGTGGATGATGAGGTCATACATCTCTAATGGAGGCCGAAATAACAGCTGCAGGGAAACGTTCAGGATCAAAACAAAGCGCATAATTACAATTGCATTATACATGTAAATAGTTTTCCAAGAATAGTATTACTCCAGAAAAGTTTTACTCCATTTCCTATGGACAACATGTGACATGACAATATGATATCACAAGAGTCATATGATTTATGTATTAATCTCAAGCAATATGAATTAACAGCATTTTTAAAGTTTCAAATCATAACTGCAGGTCATAAACAAGATTAGCAACCACAAGTATAACATACACAAGATATTGTTCCTTAGCAACCACAAGTGAATTATATAGCATACTTGATTCTGAAAAAATCCGGCCAAATCGAACTAAGCCAGGTATATCCGGCGACACGCTAAGAATCAAGTGACACGGCTATAGTGCAGTAATGGAAATGTTGACCTTCTATTGTATAAACATTATTCCGCATAGAAATGACCATCATATTTACAAATCATGTTTATTTCACAAGTGTAAAAATTAAAAACATTATGTCTTAGAATAAGCAACTCTCGATTCTACAGTCTCCAAGGACGCCAGCTTGAAGCCGCCTTCGCCTATCAAAATTTTCCGGCTCTATCGGTGTACCCGGCGGAATAAGTGCGCAACTATGGTTCACAATTAAGTGTGTCACCGGTCATCGCCGATTAACCTGGGTGCGCCGGATCGTTAGAATCAAGTATGCCAATAAACAAGATATTGTTCCTTAGCAACCACAAGTGTGAATATATACTGAACTCGGAACATCACTATAACATTTTCTGCCAATTTCTGTGCTGATTTATGTGTACCTTGAAGCAGATCTTGTCCTCTTCTTCCTGTAGGAGTTTGTTGAGCATGCTCAGTGACTTCTGTGCCAACAGAACCAGTCTCTGCAGTATGGGGGCACTGGGTGACCTTTTTGTCCAACAAGAACTGTGTTTATCAAATGGTGTGGACAGAAACATGAGCGGTTGAGAAGACCTGTCCTTGTGGAACTGGGACGGAATCTCCTTCAGATCCTCGGCTGCCAAGAAAAAAGTCACCATCTTGTTAAGGAGGTATACGACATCATCATAATGGCTGACTTACTTTAAAAACTTGAATGAAAATATAAATAACAGCAATACTTGTTGAATTCATTGCCTAGCTGAGTAGCTCAGTCGGTTAGCATGTCGAATGCTGATCTGTAGATCGTAGGTTTGAGTCCAGCAGGTATTCAAAATTTTTACCTGTCAATTCATTGTTTAAATTCTTTAATACCTGTGAATAAATTCTTACCTGTGTGAATTCAATGCTTAAATTCTTACATGTGAATTATTAATTCTTTAAATTCTCACCTGTGAATTCACTGTTTAAATTCTTACCTGTGAATTAATTTCTTAAATTCTTACCTATGAATTCATTGTTTAAATTCTTACCTGTGAATTCGTTGTTTAAATTCATTGCGTATATTCTTACCTGGGAATTCATTGCTAAAATTCTTACCTGTGAATTCATCATTGAAATTCTTACCTGTGAATTCATTGTTGAAATTGACCATTAAAGGGTTAGATTTCCAGTCGTGGTATCCCACTAGGTAGAGAAAACGCTGGAACCCCACCATTGGAGTGCTGAAAAGGAAATGTTCATCAATTTTATCTGAACACGTCACAATCATAAATATCAATGATAGGCAGTGTTAAATTCATGTAGAGTCAAGTGCTTAAGTAGAAATGATAACAGACTCTTAGATTTCATGCCCCCCTAGAATCAAATATAAAGGGGCATTCCATTTTTCTCCAGTCCACCCTCTGTTCTACAGCATGATTTTGGCAAAAAATAATGAAACCGCTTGAAACATTTTGATTTTAAGCAGAAGATAAATAATTGATACAGGCAATCCTTGTGACAAGGCCTGCCCTTTGTTATCCTGTCTGTTGTGCTATCATCAATAGGATTTGCATTTTTATTTCACTAAAGCATCTTGTTAAAATTATTTACAGGATAAGCTTTGACCAGAAGAAAATCTAATTATAATTTGTATCAAATAAGATTTAGTATTTACTATGGATCTTTCACATCTCTCGATAAAATGCAAGTTATCTTTGTTTATGGAATGTGACTAAAAAACTTCATGAAACTGAAAAGATCCGAAAATTTACCTGGGAGGGTGTAAAAGATCCGATAATTTACCTGGGAGGGTGTAAAAGATCCGATAATTTACCTGGGAGGGTGTAAAAGATCTGATAATTTACCTGGGAGGGTGTAAAAGATCTGATAATTTACCTGGGAGGGTGTAAATGATCCGATAATTTACCTGGGAGGGTGTAAAAGATCCGATAATTTACCTGGGAGGGGTGTATGGAGCAGAATGGAGATATAGGTGAGCCACGATAATTTCTACAGCTTCGTCTGCCACAAAGTCTGTCAGGAGCTGGGCAGCCAGCCATCTCTTGGCCAATCTCATCGTGGAACTAAACGATGCATGGAGCTGTTGAATGCTGGAATAAAGAACAATCTCAAAGTGGAACTAAAGGATACATGGAGCTGTTGAAAGCAAAAATCAAAGAAGCTCTCTACAAATTGATATCAAGCCTCATCCTAAGCTCTATACACACAACGCCGTCTACTGATCTCTCTTGAAAGCAGAAAAAAACTCTGGGCAGTGTTTAAGATCATAGCGGCTAAGTAGTGCCATGAAAATTGAACGAACATCTAAAGTAGCTCTACGTAGAGATAACAGGCGTTAATTCATGCAGTGCGTTTAATAGACCTAGATATCTACCTTATATACTCGCCTATAAGTTGGATTTTTGGGAATTAAAAATTGGTCCAAAACTCTATATCCGACTTATAGGCGAGTCCTAAGAAGATTAGTATTTTTCTGGACAGCGTAATGTATAGTATTTTTCAAACAACTTCGTACTCCAACGATTACCGTGATTAACATTGACTGGACATATTATATTATTCATGTATTCTAGGATAATATGCATAAAGTACAAGTATTTACATATTTTAATGATTTTATTCATCTTAAGTGTATATTATTGAAATTGATTTGTTGAGAAAATGAATAAATATCAGCGCATTTCACAAAATATTATTTGAAACAGAGATGAAAACGTTAGAGCATTGATTTGAAATTGTCAACCGATTCTTGAAAAAAGATATACTGACTTATAAGCGGGCCAATGGCAAATTCCTCTAAAATAGCCTACAAAATATACAACCGACTTACAGGCAAACCGACCTATAGGCAAGTATATACAGTAGGCTCACATCTAGGCTAGCCGCTACAATCTTAAACACAACTCTGCACTAACTGACATTGGAGTTAAATTCCAAGTGATTTATTTTTCTGTAAATTACTTGTAAGTATAGCAATACAATGTAATGCATCATAAGCAGCACTGTATAATTACCCGTGAAGGGTGCTGGTGAGCTTGGGGAGTCCCAGAATTTCTCTCTCCAGAGCCAGAGCCTCATCATTGTCCTTATATTTTACCATCCCCTCCGGCGTCTTGACCATCTTAGTCAGCGCAATCTCTCGTGTGTAGCCCATGATGATACGGAAGACATAGTTATCCTGTGCAGTGAAAAAAAAAACTCTGTAGAACTTTGGATATTTTGTAGTATTGGTACTCGAAACAGAGAGCTTCCTTTCTCTTAACACCTCAGCTTATGGACAATTATTTTTGGGAGCTGCCTTGCATGTTTCATATTTTTCTTAAAAGATTCATTTATCAGGACATTTCACTTATCCAGATCAGCAATTGTGGCTAAACCAGCAATTATTATACCAGACTGATATAGACATCCATCGAGTCAGACAGCAATACAGATATAGACACATAACACATACAGAAAGAAAAGCTAAAAACGACAGTCCCCTAATATTCACTCTCAGGGCATATACAATACCAGTGATTCTTAATGCTCAAAACATTGCACAAAAAACATTTATTTTATCTACAGAAACGTAGTTAAATGAAGAATCCGAAATGTGAATTTATTAAGACTGTTTGCATGTTACCTTGACGACGTCTACGTGCCGTGGATACACAGACACCGGTAATCTGTACTGTGTCTTTAGACAGTCTGCTAGTTGAATGTGGAAGGCAGCCAACAGTCGATTAAATGCCTGCTTCTCATCTGGCCATTTGCCACTACCCTCCAGTAAACAGATCACTGAAATGACCAGAGATAATTCTGGTTTAATACAAAATGACCAGAGATAATTCTGGTTCTACATGTGCATATACATCAAGTCTGGAGGTTATAAACTTTTTTGAACATGTTTTCATACTCAAAACTCCAGTCTGATTAAAATCAAACCTCTCACTTCGCTTAATATATGGAAAGTCGCTACATGGGAGACTGACTCAAACTCAAAACTTTTATAAAATCATCCTCACACTCAAATGGAGTATGTGCTCAAGATTTTTAGAGTATGTTTTGAAGCTTGCTCAGAGTTGTACTTAAAACAAACATGGCGGAGTTTGAGTACGTAAAAAGTTTTATAACCTCCTGGCCAGTATTCATGTAATCATGACTTCATCAGAAATTGAATACTAGTAGATACAGCGAATTATCTCTAGAGATAAATGAGATGAGTATTACTACACTGTGTTAAGTGCTGCTATACCTTCAAGAGACTCAATTTTGGTAATTAACAAATTCATGTCTAGTTATTAGATTTTGTCTAACATTGAAAGAATTGGCAGAATCCAAACCTTGCTGTGGGTCTCATTAGCCAAAAGTAAAGCCGTTTTTTATTCAAATCCAAATTTGTGATTCTAGAGTGTTATAATAAAACACCAAAACAAAAACCAATCTTACATTAGAAACAAGAGGCCCATGGGCCACATCGCTAACCGAGTCACCTTGGCCCATATCTGAAGACTTTCCATATATATTTGCATGTAAAACCTTAGTCCCTATTATGGCCCAAACTACCCTTTGCAAACTTGAATCTATACTATGTCAGAAAGCTTTCATGTAAATGTCAACTTCTTAGGCCCAATGGTTCTTGAGAAGAAGATTTTTAAAGCTTTTTCCTATATATTTGTATGTAAAACTTTGACCCCCCCCCCCCCCTCCACTTGTGGCACCATCCTACCCCCTGGGGGCCATGATTTGAACAAACTTGAATCTGCACTATGTCAGAAAGTTTTCTTGTAAATATCAGCTTTTCTGACTCAGTGGTTATTAAGAAAAAGATTTTAACTATATATTTGTATGTAAAACTTTGATCCCCCTTGTGGCCCCATCCTACCCCCGGGGGCCATGATTTCAACAAACTTGAATCTGCACTATGTCAGAAAGTTTTCATGTAAAAATCAGCTTTTCTGGCTCATTGGTTCTTGAGAAGAAGTTTTTCCCTATATATTTGTATGTAAAACTTTGATCCCCCCTTGTGGCCCCATCCTACCCCTGGGGTCCATGATTTGAACAAACTTGAAACTGCATTATGTCAGAAAGTTTTCATGTAAAAATCAGCTTTTCTGGCTCAGTGGTTTTTGAGAAGAAGATTTTTAAAGATTTTTCCTATATATTTGTATGTAAAACTTTGATCCCCCCTTGTGGCCCCATCCAACCCCCGGGGCTCATGATTTGAACAAACTTGAATCTGCATTATGTCAGGAAGCTTTCATGTAAATCTCAGCTTATCTGGCTTTGTGGTTCTTGAGAAGAAGATTTTTAAAGTTTTTCCCTATATATTTGTGTGTAAAACTTTGATTCCCTATTGTGGCCCCATCCTACCCCAGGGGGCCATGATTTCAACAAACCTGAATCTGAACTATATCAGAAAGCTTTCATATAAATCTCAGCTTTTCTGGCTTAGTGGTTCTGGGAAGAAGATTTTTAAAGATTTTTCCTATATATTTGTATGTAAAACTTTGACCCCCTATTGTGGCCCCATCCGACCCCCGGGGGCCATGATCTTAACAATTTATAATCTGCACTATATCAGGAAGCTTTCATATAAATCTCAGCTTTTCTGGCTCAGTGGTTCTTGAGAAGATTTTAAAAGATTTTTCCTATAAATTTGTATGTAAAACTTTGATGCCCCCCTTGAGGCCCCATTCAATCCCCGGGGTCCATGATTTTAACGAACTTGAATCTGCACTATATAAAAAAAAAACCAAAAAAAAAACAAACAAACAAAAAAAACAACAACAAAACTTTGACCCCCTATTGTGGCCCCATCCGACCCCTGGGGGCCATGATTTTAACAATTTAGAATCTGCATTATATAAGGAAGCTTTCATATAAATCTCAGCTATTCTGGCTCAGTGGTTCTTGAGAAGAAGATTTTTAAAGATTTTCCCTATATATTTGTATGTAAAACTTTGATCCCCTATTGTGGCCCCATCCGACCCCCGGGGACCATGATTTTAACAATTTAGAATTTGCATTATATAAGGAAGCTTTCATATAAATCTCAGCTTTTCTGGCTCAGTGGTTCTTGAGAAGAAGATTTTTAAAGATTTTCCCTATATATTTGTATGTAAAACTTTGATCCCCTATTGTGGCCCCATCCGACCACCGGGGGCCATGATTTTAACAATTTAGAATCTGCATTATATAAGGAAGCTTTCATATAAATCTCAGCTTTTCTGGCTCAGTGGTTCTTGAGAAGAAGATTTTTAAAGATTTTCCCTATATATTTGTATGTAAAACTTTGATCCCCTATTGTGGCCCCATCCGACCCCCGGGGGCCAGGATTTTAACAATTTATAATCTGCATTATATAAGGAAGCTTTCATATAAATCTCAGCTTTTCTGGCTCAGTGGTTCTTGAGAAGAAGATTTTTAAAGATTTTCCCTATATATTTGTATGTAAAACTTTGACCCCCTATTGTGGCCCCATCCGACTCCCGGGGGCCATGATTTTAACAATTTAGAATCTGCACTACCTAATAAAGCTTATCTATAAATTTCATCTTTTCTGGCCCAGTGGTTCTTGAGAAGAAGATTTTTTAATGACCCTACCCTATTTTTACCTTTTTTTGATTATCTCCCCTTGGAAGGTGGCCTGGCCCTTTATTTTAACAATTTAGAATTCCCTTTACCTAAGGATGTTTTGTGCCAACTTTGGTTGAAATTGGCCCAGTGGTTGTTGAGAAGTTGAAAATGTGAAAAGTTTACAGACGGACAGACGGACGGACGGACGCCGGAATACGGGTGATCAGAAAAGCTCACTTGAGCTTTCAGCTCAGGTGAGCTAAAAAAGATGTATTATATGTATGACTGACTGGTTTATTACCTTTGAGAGACATGATGAAATCCGGACAATGTTATAGGTATGACTGACAGGTTTATTACCTTTGAGAGATATGATGAAATCCGGACAATGTTATACGTATGACTGACAGGTTTATTACCTTTGAGAGATATGATGAAATCCGGACAATGTTATACGTATGACTGACTGGTTTATTATCTTTGAGAGACATGATGAAATCCGGACAATGTTATACGTATGACTGACTGGTTTATTACCTTTGAGAGACATGATGAAATCCGGACAATGTTATACGTATGACTGACTGGTTTATTACCTTTGAGAGACATGATGAAATCCGGACAATGTTATACGTATGACTGACAGGTTTATTACCTTTGAGAGACATGATGAAATCCGGACAAAGTTTGTTGTAGTTCTTCGGTAGGTCCCTCCCCTCACTCTCTATATCACTGTCCTTCTTGCAAGTAGCTGGCAAAGGCGGGAATACCTGCAAAATAATCCACACATACACTAGAGTCAATGGTAAACCCAGTCTAACGCACAACATTTCTGTTACTGGAGTACAGTGTGAGACACTGCTCATCTCTTGTGTGCCCTCACTCTCATGCTATCACACATGTACCAGCACTCCATCTAAAATGTAGTTTAACACAATAGCATATGATCCCTTACATGAAGAGGCTGTGATCTGTTGAAGACAAGCACTAATCAAACTTGTATTCTTATTTGTATAATAGGAGAAGCACAAGATATAACTGCTGGGAGAAATAAATATTTCATACGTACATGTGCACAGCATGAAAAGGATAAATTGTATTGGATGAGCCAAGGAAAGGAAGCGTTAACGAGACATTTTATCTCTGTTAGTTCTGACATTGCGTACTGAATATAACTGCTTCACCTCTGAGTATCTGAAGACAGGAGAT
Source organism: Ostrea edulis (assembly GCF_947568905.1). Taxonomy (NCBI): domain Eukaryota; kingdom Metazoa; phylum Mollusca; class Bivalvia; order Ostreida; family Ostreidae; genus Ostrea; species Ostrea edulis. The sequence goes on from NC_079168.1 coordinate 2,427,116, forward strand.
GATCCCTGAATGGAGTTGATGGACAACGGAAGATCTTTTAGATTCCTCAGAAGTTTGCAGAGCTCGTCGTATTTTTGTATCACATCGTTATGTTGTTCCTCACCAGTTCCATAAATGCCTACATCATCAGAACTATTGGTTACAGTGTACTGTAACAGGGGATCAAGCTGATCTATAAAGCATTTCATCGACTTTGATTTTATTCCAGCATGCCTGAAAGATAAAGGACCAGATGAGTTGAGACACCTCATATTACCACACTGTAATACAAGCACCTAACTATTGCATTGTAACAAAAGTACCTAACTACTACATTGTAATACAAGCACCTTAACTACTACATTGTAATACAAGCACCTAACTACTACATTGTAATACAAGCACCTTAACTACTACATTGTAATACAAGCATCTAACTACTACATTGTAATACAAGCACCTTAACTACTACATTGTAATACAAGCATCTAACTACTACATTGTAATACAAGCACCTTAACTACTACATTGTAATACAAGCATCTAACTACTACATTGTAATACAAGCACCTTAACTACTACATTGTAATACAAGCACCTTAACTACTACATTGTAATACAAGCACCTAACTACTATATTGTAATACAAGCACCTTACCACTACATTGTAATACAAGCACCTTAACCACTACATTGTAATACAAGCACCTTAACTACTACATTGTAATACAAGCACCTTAACTACTACATTGTAATACAAGCACCTTACCACTACATTGTAATACAAGCACATTAACTACTACATTGTAATACAAGCACCTAACTACTACATTGTAATACAAGCACCTAACTACTACATTGTAATACAAGCACCTTAACTACTACATTGTAATACAAGCACCTTAACTACTATATTGTAATACAAGCACCTAACCACTACATTGTAATACAAGCACCTTAACTACTACATTGTAATACAAGCACCTAACTACTACATTGTAATACAAGCACCTTAACTACTACATTGTAATACAAGCACCTAACTACTACATTGTAATACAAGCACCTAACTACTACATTGTAATACAAGCACCTTAACTACTACATTGTAATACAAGCACCTTAACTACTATATTGTAATACAAGCACCTAACCACTACATTGTAATACAAGCACCTTAACTACTACATTGTAATACAAGCACCTAACCACTACATTGTAATACAAGCACCTTAACTACTACATTGTAATACAAGCACCTAACTACTACATTGTAATACAAGCACCTAACTACTACATTGTAATACAAGCACCTTACCACTACATTGTAATACAAGCACCTTAACCACTACATTGTAATACAAGCACCTTAACTACTACATTGTAATACAAGCACCTTAACTACTACATTGTAATACAAGCACCTTACCACTACATTGTAATACAAGCACATTAACTACTACATTGTAATACAAGCACCTAACTACTACATTGTAATACAAGCACCTAACTACTACATTGTAATACAAGCACCTAACTACTACATTGTAATACAAGCACCTTAACTACTACATTGTAATACAAGCACCTTAACTACTATATTGTAATACAAGCACCTAACCACTACATTGTAATACAAGCACCTTAACTACTACATTGTAATACAAGCACCTAACCACTACATTGTAATACAAGCACCTTAACTACTACATTGTAATACAAGCACCTAACTACTACATTGTAATACAAGCACCTAACCACTACATTGTAATACAAGCACCTAACTACTACATTGTAATACAAGCACCTTAACTACTACATTGTAATACAAGCACCTAACTACTATATTGTAATACAAGCACCTAACCACTACATTGTAATACAAGCACCTAACTACTATATTGTAATACAAGCACCTTAACTACTACATTGTAATACAAGCACCTAACTACTACATTGTAATACAAGCACCTAACTACTACATTGTAATACAAGCACCTAACCACTACATTGTAATACAAGCACCTAACTACTATATTGTAATACAAGCACCTTAACTACTACATTGTAATACAAGCACCTAACTACTACATTGTAATACAAGCACCTTAACTACTACATTGTAATATAAGCACCTAACTACTACATTGTAATACAACTACCTAACTACTACATTGTTATACAAGCACCTTTTAAACTACTACATTGTAATATAAGCACCTAACTACTACATTGTAATACAAGCACCTAACTACTGCATTGTAATACAAGCATCTAACTACTGCATTGTAATACAAGCATCTAACTACTGCATTGTAATACAAGCATCTAACCATTACATTGTAATACAAGCAACTAACCACTACATTGTAATACAAGCACCTTAACTACTACATTGTAATACAAGCACCTTAACTACTACATTGTTATACAAGCACCTAACTACTACATTGTAATACAAGCACCTAACTACTACATTGTTATACAAGTACCTTAACTACTATATTGTAATACAAGCACCTTAACTACTACATTGTAATATAAGCACCTAACTACTACATTGTAATACAAGCACCTTAACTACTACATTGTAATACAAGCACCTAACTACTACATTGTAATACAAGCACCTTAACTACTACATTGTTATACAAGCACCTAACTACTACATTGTAATACAAGCACCTAACTACTACATTGTTATACAAGTACCTTAACTACTATATTGTAATACAAGCACCTTAACTACTACATTGTAATATAAGCACCTAACTACTACATTGTAATACAAGCACCTTAACCACTACATTGTAATACAAGCACCTTACCACTACATTGTAATATAATAAGCACCTAACCACTACATTGTAATACAAGCACCTAACTACTACATTGTAATACAAGCAACTAACTACTACATTGTAATATAAGCACCTAACCACTACATTGTAATACAAGCATCTAACTACTACATTGTAATACAAGCACCTTAACTACTACATTGTAATACAAGCAACTAACTACTACATTGTAATATAAGCACCTGACTACTACATTGTAATACAAGCACCTAACTACTACATTGTAATACAAGCAACTAACTACTACATTGTAATATAAGCACCTAACCACTACATTGTAATACAAGCATCTAACTACTACATTGTAATACAAGCACCTTAACTACTACATTGTAATACAAGCAACTAACTACTACATTGTAATATAAGCACCTTAACTATTACATTGTAATACAAGCACCTAACTACTACATTGTAATACAAGCACCTAACTACTACATTGTAATACAAGCAACTAACTACTACATTGTAATACAAGCATCTAACTACTACATTGTAATACAAGCAACTAACTACTACATTGTAATACAAGCACCTAACTACTACATTGTAATACAAGCACCTAACTACTACATTGTAATACAAGCAACTAACTACTACATTGTAATATAAGCACCTAACCACTACATTGTAATACAAGCATCTAACTACTACATTGTAATACAAGCACCTTAACTACTACATTGTAATACAAGCAACTAACTACTACATTGTAATATAAGCACCTTAACTATTACATTGTAATACAAGCACCTAACCACTACATTGTAATACAAGCACCTAACTACTACATTGTAATACAAGCAACTAACTACTACATTGTAATACAAGCAACTAACTACTACATTGTAATATAAGCACCTAACTACTACATTGTAATACAAGCAACTAACTACTACATTGTAATACAAGCACCTAACTACTACATTGTAATACAAGCAACTAACTACTACATTGTAATACAAGCACCTAACTACTACATTGTAATACAAGCAACTAACTACTACATTGTAATACAAGCATCTAACTACTACATTGTAATACAAGCAACTAACTACTACATTGTAATACAAGCACCTAACTACTACATTGTAATACAAGCACCTTAACTACTACATTGTAATACAAGCACCTTAACCACTACATTGTAATACAAGCAACTAACTACTACATTGTAATATAAGCACCTAACTACTACATTGTAATACAAGCACCTTACCACTACATTGTAATATAATAAGCACCTAACCACTACATTGTAATACAAGCACCTAACTACTACATTGTAATACAAGCAACTAACTACTACATTGTAATACAAGCAACTAACTACTACATTGTAATATAAGCACCTAACTACTACATTGTAATACAAGCAACTAACTACTACATTGTAATACAAGCACCTTAACCACTACATTGTAATATAAGCACCTAACTACTACATTGTAATACAAGCATCTAACTACTACATTGTAATACAAGCACCTTAACTATTACATTGTAATACAAGCACCTAACCACTACATTGTAATATAAGCACCTAACCACTAATTGTAATACAAGCACCTTAACTACTACATTGTAATACAAGCACCTAACTACTACATTGTAATACAAGCACCTAACTACTACATTGTAATACAAGCAACTAACTACTACATTGTAATACAAGCAACTAACTACTACATTGTAATACAAGCACCTTAACCACTACATTGTAATATAAGCACCTTAACTACTACATTGTAATACAAGCACCTTAACTATTACATTGTAATACAAGCACCTAACCACTACATTGTAATATAAGCACCTTAACTACTACATTGTAATATAAGCACCTTAACTACTACATTGTAATACAAGCACCTAACTACTACATTGTAATACAAGCAACTAACTACTACATTGTAATACAAGCACCTTAACCACTACATTGTAATATAAGCACCTTAACCACTACATTGTAATATAAGCACCTTAACTACTACATTGTAATACAAGCACCTTAACTATTACATTGTAATACAAGCACCTAACCACTAATTGTAATACAAGCACCTTAACTACTACATTGTAATATAAGCACCTTAACTACTACATTGTAATACAAGCACCTAACTACTACATTGTAATACAAGCAACTAACTACTACATTGTAATACAAGCAACTAACTACTACATTGTAATACAAGCACCTTAACTACTACATTGTAATACAAGCAACTAACTACTACATTGTAATACAAGCAACTAACTACTACATTGTAATACAAGCACCTTACCACTACATTGTAATATAAGCACCTAACCACTACATTGTAATACAAGCACCTAACTACTACATTGTAATACAAGCACCTTAACTACTACATTGTAATACAAGCAACTAACTACTACATTGTAATATAAGCAACTAACTACTACATTGTAATACAAGCAACTAACTACTACATTGTAATATAAGCACCTAACTACTACATTGTAATACAAGCACCTTACCACTACATTGTAATATAATAAGCACCTAACCACTACATTGTAATACAAGCACCTAACTACTACATTGTAATACAAGCAACTAACTACTACATTGTAATACAAGCAACTAACTACTACATTGTAATATAAGCACCTAACTACTATATTGTAATACAAGCACCTTAACCACTACATTGTAATATAAGCACCTTAACTACTACATTGTAATACAAGCACCTTACCACTACATTGTAATATAAGCACCTAACCACTAATTGTAATACAAGCACCTTACCACTACATTGTAATATAATAAGCACCTAACCACTACATTGTAATACAAGCACCTAACTACTACATTGTAATACAAGCACCTAACTACTACATTGTAATACAAGCAACTAACCACTACATTGTAATACAAGTACCTTAACTACTACATTGTAATACAAGCAACTAACTACTACATTGTAATACAAGCACCTAACCACTACATTGTAATACAAGCACCTTAACTACTACATTGTAATACAAGCACCTTAACTACTACATTGTAATACAAGCACCTTAACTACTATATTGTAATACAAGCACCTTAACTGCTACTAGAAATATTAATCAAACTCAGTATGATATATTCTGCATCTCCCCCCCCCCCCCCTTTAGTCAATAACTACTATTACAGTATGTAATTAATCAAACTCAGGATATATTCTGCACCCCCCCCCCCCTTTAGTCAATAACTACTTTTACAGTATGTAATTAATCAAACTCAGTATGATATATTCTGCATCTCCCCCCTCCCCCTTTTAGTCAATTTTAGTTAATAACTACTATTACAGTATGTAATTAATCAAACTCAGTATGATATATTCTGCACCCCCCCCCCCCCTTTAGTCAATAACTACTTTTACTGTATGTAATTAATCAAACTCAGTATGATATATTCTGCTTTCTCACCTCTCCAAAATGTGCTGCACAATTCTACAACACACCATCCTTTTCTCTGACAGGAGAGATTTCTTGGACCAGGGCACAGTCTCACAAATACTGCCATCTTTAAATCGTCGCAGCTCACTCTTTTCACCCCAGAAACTCAGGAACTCTTTCGCCTACATATAAAAATTACACATCGTGGTACATCTACGGTGTATTTACATTACACATCGTGGTACATCTACGGTGTATTTACATTACACATCGTGGTACATCTACGGTGTGTTTACTTTACACATCGTGGTACATCTACGGTGTATTTACATTACACATCGTGGTACATCTACGGTGTATTTACATTACACATCGTGGTACATCTACGGTGTATTTACATTACACATCGTGGTACATCTACGGTGTATTTACATTACACATCGTGGTAAATCTACGGTGTATTTACATTACACATCGTGGTACATCTACGGTGTATTTACATTACACATCGTGGTACATCTACGGTGTATTTACATTACACATCGTGGTACATCTACGGTGTGTTTACTTTACACATCGTGGTACATCTACGGTGTATTTACATTACACATCGTGGTACATCTACGGTGTATTTACATTACACATCGTGGTACATCTACAGTGTATTTACATTACACATCGTGGTACATCTACGGTGTATTTACATTACACAGGATAACTGTAATTTCTTCGGAATTCTTGATCAAATCTCAAAACTGAAGATACATGCAAACCCTTTTGGGTTTAGAAAAATAAGAAGTCTTTCCCACCTCTACAGAATCTGCTATTGGTCCCTTGTCCAGAACGCTGAATGCAAACTCTGGATCTAACTGTAGTCCAATCATAACAGGGTCAGCAGACTCATGGGAGGGAGGATCACATGTTACATCCCACTGTAAACATATGTATACACTAAGTACCGCTCTACAGAACATACTAACAGACTAAGTACTGTTCTACAGAACATACGTATACACTAAGTACCGCTCTACAGAACATACGTATACACTAAGTACTGCTCTACAGAACATACATATACACTAAGTACTGTTCTACAGAACATACTAACAGATTAAGTACTGTTCTACAGAGCATACTAACAGACTAAGTACTGTTCTACAGAACATATGTATACACTAAGTACTGTTCTACAGAACATACTAACAGACTAAGTACTGTTCTACAGAACATATGTATACACTAAGTACCGCTCTACAGAACATACGTATACACTAAGTACTGCTCTACAGAACATACTAACAGACTAAGTACTGTTCTACAGAGCATACTAACAGACTAAGTACTGTTCTACAGAACATACGTATACATTAAGTACTGCTATACAGAACATACTAACAGACTAAGTACTGTTCTACAGAGCATACTAACAGACTAAGTACTGTTCTACAGAGCATACTAACAGATTAAGTACTGTTCTACAGAACATACTAACAGATTAAGTACGGTTCTACAGAACATACTAACAGATTAAGTACTGTTCTACAGAACATACTAACAGATTAAGTACGGTTCTACAGAACATACTAACAGACTAAGTACTGTTCTACAGAACATATTAACAGATTAAGTACTGTTCTACAGAACATACTAACAGATTAAGTACTGCTCTACAGAACATACTAACAGACTAAGTACCGTTCTACAGAACATACTAACAGACTAAGTACCGTTCTACAGAACATACTAACAGACTAAGTACTGTTCTACAGAACATACTAACAGATTAAGTACTGTTCTACAGAACATACTAACAGATTAAGTATTGTTATATAAAATTTAACAATCTCTGAAAATGCACACTAAGGGTATTCATATCAATAACATTATTACATCCACATTGTCAACAACCCTGTCACACAGCACAACTATACTGTAAATCTGTCACACAGCACAATTATACTTTAAATCTGTCACACAGCACAATTATACTGTAAATCTGTCACACAGCACAATGATACTGTAAATCTGTCACACAACACAATGATACTGTAAATCTGTCACACAGCACAATGATACTGTAAATTTGTCACACTGCACAACTATACTGTAAATCTGTCACACAGTGGGGTGCTGATACTGTAAATCTGCCACACTGCACATCTATACTGTAAATCTGTCACACTGCACAACTATACTGTAAATCTGTCACACAGCGGGGTGCTGATATTGTAAATCTGCCACACTGCACAACTATACTGTAAATCTGTCACACAGCACAATGATACTGTAAATCTGTCACACAGCACAATGATACTGTAAATCTGTCACACAACACAACTATACTGTAAATCTGTCACACAGCACAATTATACGTAAATCTGTCACACAGCACAATTATACTGTAAATCTGTCACACAGCTCAATTATACGTAAATCTGTCACACAGCACAATTATACGTAAATCTGTCACAGAGCACAATTATACGGTAAATTTGTCACACAGCACAATACGCAAGATCTCGACTACTTTTTCCGTCTTGGTTTTAATTTTTACTTTCCCCTTTCAAAGTCTCGCGAGACCCAAAGTATGCGTGAATTTGGGCATGCTCGTAAATAATACCAGTTCTGCAACTTTTGTCGTGATCGATTCACCCGATTTTAACAATGGTGCACTATCATTGCATTGCATTAGGCTGTAGTAATGATTTAAGAAAGAAACATAATACGCAGAAATATCCACAAATGATAGATTTTAATGGAAATGTGGGTTTTTTTTAACCCACTGCTGTCAGCCAGGAAATTTCCAACGCTGAGAAGAGCTTGCGTCAAAATATATAGCTTCGCGAGCTAAATTCAGGAGTTCATTTTTCCTGTATCCAGACGTTTTTACACACCTTTCATTTAAAAATGCTTTTATTTGTGGAAGGCACATGGATGTTAAATCCTCTTCCGATCCCATGTTTTGAATAAACAAAAAATGCCCAAGATCGACATGCTTTTCCGGACTTCTTTACAAGAGAGTTCCGCTAACTCAGTATTTACGATCTTGCGTATTATACTGTATATCTGTCACACAGCACAATTATACTGTAAATCTGTCACACAGTACAATTATACGTAAATCTGTTACAATGCACAATTATACTGTAAATCTGTAACACAGTACAATTATACGTAAATCTGTCACAATGCACAATTATACTGTAAATCTGTAACACAGTACAATTATACGTAAATCTGTCACACAGCACAATTATACTGTAAATCTGTCACACAGCACAATTATACTGTAAATCTGTCACAATGCACAATTATACTGTAAATCTGTAACACAGTACAATTATACGTAAATCTGTCACACAGCACAATTATACTGTAAATCTGTCACACTGCAATAGACCTTCAACATTGCTTAAAACTTATCTGCATTAAAATAACCAGAAATACGTCATCTAGGGATTCAAAACTAGGTCAAGTATAGGACTTAATCACATCTCTGACCATCATCCAGTTACACACTAGATATATTCAAAAAATGAAACAAGCTCTGATTTTAGAACACAGATGTCCCTGTATGGCCAAACTCTAAGGTCAAAGTCACAAGGTCACTTACTCCAGTGTCAAAAGAAAAGTTTTGTCACAAGAAATACACATGTGAAATATGAAAGTTCAAAAGTTATAGCCAAGTTTTTCAAATGAAGATCAAACTCCAAGGTAAATGTTATGAGGCCAAAAATGTTGGTACCAAAAGAACTGTCTTGTCACAAGAAATACACATGTGAAAGTCCTATAATTCAACATTCAAAAGTTATGGCCAAGGTTAAAGTTTTTCAAAAGTAGGTCAAAAACCAAGATCAAGGTCAGAAGGTCAAAAACTTTTGATACAAAAAAAGGTCATGTCACAAGGAATGCACACATGAAATACAAAAGCCCTATCACCATCACTTCAAAAGTTATGGCCAAGGTCAATGTTTTTTTCAGACAGACCAAACACTATATGACCCTGTATCTCCAATAACAGGGGCATAAAAATATGAGTTATTGTGTCCAAAACATTGTAAGCCACAGTTATATAAAGTGATTAGTACAGAACATCTCTCTCTCTCTCTCTCTTTCTTTCTTTCTCTCTCACAGTATATACAAGAGTGAAGGACATGTCAGTATATAATGATATGAATAATTGTAAAACATCTCAACAGACATCTAAACATATACTGAAAACACCAGTGTTTGATGAAGTATACTTCACATCCTCCTCAGTGTCTAATGAAGTATACTTCACACCCTCCTCAGTGTTTAATATAATGAAGTATACTTCACATCCTCCTCAGTGTCTAATGAAGTATACTTCACATCCTCCTCAGTGTTTAATGAAGTATACTTCACATCCTCCTCAGTGTTTAATATACTGAAGTATACTTCACATCCTTCTCAGTGTCTAATGAAGTATACTTCACATCCTCCTCAGTGTTTAATGAAGTATACTTCACATCCTCCTCAGTGTCTAATGAAGTATACTTCACATCCTCCTCAGTGTCTAATGAAGTATACTTCACATCCTCCTCAGTGTTTAATATAATGAAGTATACTTCACATCCTCCTCAGTGTCTAATGAAGTATACTTCACATCCTCCTCAGTGTCTAATGAAGTATACTTCACATCCTCCTCAGTGTCTAATATAATGAAGTATACTTCACATCCTCCTCAGTGTTTAATATAATGAAGTATACTTCACATCCTCCTCAGTGTTTAATATAATGAAGTATACTTCACAACCTCCTCAGTGTTTAATATAATGAAGTATACTTCACAACCTCCTCAGTGTTTAATATAATGAAGTATACTTCACATCCTCCTCAGTGTTTAATATAATGAAGTATACTTCACATCCTCCTCAGTGTTTAATATAATGAAGTATACTTCACATCCTCCTCAGTGTTTAATATAATGAAGTATACTTCACAACCTCCTCAGTGTTTAATATAATGAAGTATACTTCACACCCTCCTCAGTGTTTAATATAATGAAGTATACTTCACAACCTCCTCAGTGTTTAATATAATGAAGTATACTTCACAACCTCCTCAGTGTTTAATATAATGAAGTATACTTCACAACCTCCTCAGTGTTTAATATAATGAAGTATACTTCACATCCTCCTCAGTGTTTAATATAATGAAGTATACTTCACATCCTCCTCAGTGTTTAATATAATGAAGTATACTTCACATCCTCCTCAGTGTTTAATATAATGAAGTATACTTCACAACCTCCTCAGTGTTTAATATAATGAAGTATACTTCACAACCTCCTCAGTGTTTAATATAATGAAGTATACTTCACATCCTCCTCAGTGTTTAATATAATGAAGTATACTTCACAACCTCCTCAGTGTTTAATATAATGAAGTATACTTCACATCCTCCTCAGTGTTTAATATAATGAAGTATACTTCACAACCTCCTCAGTGTTTAATATAATGAAGTATACTTCACAACCTCCTCAGTGTTTAATATAATGAAGTATACTTCACAACCTCCTCAGTGTTTAATATAATGAAGTATACTTCACATCCTCCTCAGTGTTTAATATAATGAAGTATACTTCACATCCTCCTCAGTGTTTAATATAATGAAGTATACTTCACATCCTCCTCAATGTCTAATATAATGAAGTATACTTCACATCCTCCTCAGTGTTTAATGAAGTATACTTCACAACCTCCTCAGTGTTTAATATAATGAAGTATACTTCACAACCTCCTCAGTGTTTAATATAATGAAGTATACTTCACATCCTCCTCAGTGTTTAATATAATGAAGTATACTTCACAACCTCCTCAGTGTTTAATATAATGAAGTATACTTCACAACCTCCTCAGTGTTTAATATAATGAAGTATACTTCACACCCTCCTCAGTGTTTAATATAATGAAGTATACTTCACATCCTCCTCAGTGTCTAATGAAGTATACTTCACAACCTCCTCAGTGTCTAATGGCTATGTTGCTTCATATAAATGTACAGCGTATGCATGTGTGAAAACTGAGATAGTAGAAGAATCACCTGCGGCACTGGGAACTGCCTGTACTGTACCACAGAGGCTCGGTTTCCGAGGCCTCGACACAGCAGAGTGTGAACGTCCGGCTTCAAGGCCTGTATAAAATTCCCACCATAGTCAATGTATCTGTCCTCTCTCTGTAATTTATCCACTTCAGTTTTTGAAATGTTTTGGATGCTGAAAAAGTGTGATGGTTTTAAACAGGTGTGATTCAGCTACATGACATTGTAAAGTTTAATGGAAATATCCATTTAATAAAATTAATAAATACAGTTAGATTTAGTATTCCATTGCTTTCAAAAATAAGGAATGTGAATATGTCTTGAACTAAGAGCCTGAATCACTCAGTTGAGTCCAATAAGTTTATACATAAACACCTAAATCACTCAGTCGAGTCCAGTAGCTTTACAAATCAGCTAAAAACAAAGAAAGCTTTTTAAAATAAAGTACAGTGGAACCCCGTTATTACGTTCCCCCTTTATTACGTTAGTCCGCATATTACGTTGGAATTTCAAAGCACAAAACCATTTCTTAACAAACCTATATAAAATAGACCTCGTTATTACGTTGTCCTATAATGCCGGGACTCGGTATTACGTTGTAAATATTCCGACAAAAACGTAATAAACCCCTAATTATTCAATAGTGATTCTCAAAATAATAAGCCATTCACACCTTGACTGCCTGAGGCAGTCACCACGTAAATTTCCTGGTCTGTTTGGGGATTAGAGACGCTTGACTGATCACGCTTTGATAGATTTAGCGACATCAATACAGGTGATTACACCGTATAGAAGCCAGTGATAAACAATTAAATAATGTTTATTTAGAAATTGTACTCTATGAAATTTACTTCATTTTTCATATTTTGATAATCAAAGAAATAATTTCTCAACCACCTGCGTGTTCAGCATAGTGTGATTACCTTCGCTATTAAAACTCTATTCACGGACAGCTTTGGTACCAAACAAGAAAGACAAAATTTATCGTAGCAATGTTACAACCGCTTGGGTAACTGCTTGGACATAGGTGACTAAAGGTGTTCAATTAAAAAAATTGTTCGTTGTTTGGACATGCAGCTTGGGTGTTCGTAAATCTCGTCCATACATACACCAATCTATCGGCCGATTTGTGCACGGCATTTACCTCAGTGAATATTTTAAAATCCCTTGATGTGCACGTGATTTTAGTGCCATCATTTAGCGTTATAAATAAAATCTTCATTATATTTTTTTTTTATGTGGATTGCGCTTAAATTGTTCTCCGTGCATGTTTATCGTTGGTGAGAAGTGTGTAAGTGTTGGGTATCGTGTGCGTTTTGTGTCTATAGTTTTGTTGTTTTTTGGGTGGGATTTTTTTTTATTGTGTTGTGTATTGTTTAATTAGAGAACTTAATAAAAACGATGTTTTGTTATTTTTTAATACGAATGTTGAATACGAACCGGAACGAGTTATTGAGAGAAATTTACATGAACGCATTGTTTTAAAGTTGAACAAAATGGCGGTCCAAACGAATGCAGAAAAAGCAACGTTTATCAAAACATCCTTATGTATCCTACACCGAAATAAAGAAAAGGGATAAGAACATGAAGAATTACGGACATTAAAGATAAGATGTAAATAAAACAAAGTATAATAGTCTTTTAAACAAAGAAACAGTAAAGATATATTCACACACCCCTTCACGGAGTACCAACGGACGATATACAATTTCCAAATGATATTTTTAACGGATTTAACTGGGAACGTTTATTACGTTGCCCCCGGTATTACGTTATTTTATCGTGACAAAATGGAAAACGTAATAACGGGGTTCCACTGTACTAGTATTTGGTTTCTAAAGGATCTACCTATATTCTGATTTAATTTTTTGTTGTTGATCTGAGTTTTAACATTTTTCTTGGGTTATTTTTATGCCTTACTGGAACGTGATGTCAAACTTCCTGAGAAAGTCCACCGGGGTTATAAAGAGCGCAGTGAAGCTGTCCAATGTATGGTCCTCTAGGAACTTGACTGCCAAGCCAGCCTCTTGTCGAACCTGTCAAACAAAGTACCAAAGAGGATGTGTAGATAATGAAACTTCCTATTACAATCACTGTCGCCACAAAGTCCACCTCATAAATCATTCAATGCATGAACCAATCGAATCCTAGTGTAGCGATCTCCGTGAGCGGATAATACGATCTGAATTTAGTCAGAATGTGCACAAACCTACAGAGACAATGTATGAACTTTGAAAAATAATCTAAAATGTCATAAAATTCCATACTGTACTACCGTAGACAATACACAGAGGAACTTCAATGATTTTTTCTAAATCTGACAGAAGTGTTTCAGTTTAGTACGGTTGTTCTGTTTGAGTAACAATATAACTTTGTTAGAGTCATGTTTGTTCTACTTGACATCTTTCATGAGACTTTATTTCTGCCATCTTGCATTGTTGAATTCATCCAGAAGATATAATTTCTTATAAACATTCAGTTTATTCGTCTTTCACATGAAACTTGATTTCTACATTAAGATAACCTCGCACATCTACTCTGCTCTTAGTGAATATTCCAAATTTATACAGATATGTTATGTTTTCATACATGTATGCTTTATGATTCTGTGTTGTTAAGGAAGACACAAAATTTCATATGAAAGTAAACCATAATCCAGCATGGTAAGGCAACATGCTGTAAAAATCTTTTATATTGAAAAGCATTAAACATCAAACACTCTATTAATGTACCTAAGTAATCTTAACAATACATATTCTCTCAATAAACTCTTCCAAGATGTGATTTAAATGGTAAATAGACTGCATAAAAATGTACAGAAATCTTCACGCTTTTCCAAACTTCAAAAATAAATTGTCATTAATGAATAGCTGGCATCTGTTCATTGGATTAACTGCTGTCTGTGTACAAAAGATTTAGATACATGTGGATTTAGGTCTAGTACATTGTACAATGTCGTGCAAGCTTAATGTACATTCAATTTCATCCCACAAAGTGAAAGACTTGAATCAAAGTAGTATGGAGCTAAACCTCACATTTCAGAATTACCAACAATTGCCAAGGATGCAAACCAGAATAGAAATCTGAGAAAACATGTTGACCAATCATTATAAAATTTCATGAAATTGCGTAAACATGTAAGAAAGTCACATAAATAAAAAGAAACATGCTCTTTTTAAATTTCATTTGCAATTTATCGAGGTCCATAGTCAGAGGTCCATAGTCAACACAGTAAATGCACCCATTCATGGAATTTCTGTTTTGAGACATACCCTATCATAGAGACCTTTACTGACATCAGCACACAAATTAACGTAACCAGTAACATCCACCAACACAACACTAAAGTGTGCGTAAAACAGGCAAGGGTCAGGCTGGTCATAGGGGTCAAAGGTTGAACAGAGGGTCACCGGCTCCTTGGTCCAATCTGTCTGGGCTGAAATGAAGACATTCCCAAATGTTAGTTACATGTATGAGTATATTTGAGACACACAGTTTTTACATTCATAAACATGTCTGTAGTGAGGCAGTAAATCTGCTAAATAAAATGAACTGGTACAATTAAAATCACTTTCCAACATACAACAACAGTGCACTAATGAATAACCATGGTTTGGGATTTAAAGTACATGTACAATGTACATTTATATAAAGAAAATATACTTAATCAACAAACATCATACTAGCATGAAAATATGTTCATGGCTATAAAACTATTCAGCAGGCTATAAAACTATTCAGCAGGGCTGTCACTGTCCTTTTTGGTACAGGGTCCGGGTCCCATTAGATTGGGAAAATTATCGATGTTTTGGGTCAAATTGGGAAATTTTTACTTTTCGGGCCTTGTCGAAAATGTGCGAGAAGTTATAAGTAAAAACAAAACTAACACGATATAATTTTTTTTATTATCCACAATGTAACAGTTTGTGATATTGGGAATTTCTAGATAAGTAAATTGGGAATTTTGGGGGGTTTTCCCAATTGGGAAGGGTCCGTTTATCGGACCAAATTCAAAGAGATTGACGGCCCTGTATTGTAAACCGTGACTATAAAAATATTGTATATTGTGGCTATAAAAATACCATATATCTTGGCTGTAAAAATAGTGAATATTGTGGCTATGAAAATACCGTATATCAGAGCTATAAAAATATCATATATTGTGGCTGTAAAAATACTGTATATCGAGTGATTTTGTTGCACTGGAAATATTGACTTTTTTTGGCAGATGAGAAAAATTTGTCAAAAATAAAGGTGTCAAAATTTCTATTGATCTAAATAGTACTCTTTTTAACTGAAATTGCACCAAAAATTAAAGTGCTAAGATTTCAAACTACTTTTTTGAGAAAAATCCACTAAATATTTCCAAAGCCAAAATTACCCATTCACAGTAATCAGCGGAAGAATTTCATCCACACCGAGTCTTTCATAGGGTACTACTCATGTAATGACTTTGTCATTTTGTATACTATCAATTATGACTTGTTAATTTCTTTTATGTAAATACATGTACCATAAAGAGCAAAATGAAAAAAGATGATTTGCCTAGCTGAATTAAGATGATTTACCTAGTTGAATGAAGATGATTTACCTAGCTGAATTAAGATGATTTACCTAGCTGAATTAAGATGATTTACCTAGCTGAATGAAGATGATTTACCTAGCTGAATGAAGATGATTTACCTAGATGAAGGAGTACATTTCGCATGACTTGGTAGCTGCTCATCAGTTGGTTGATTTTCCGTTGTGTGATTAAATATGCCACAAAAGTTGAGACTAAAAAGCCAGAAAAACCCCCTGAACCCTGAAATACAGAAAAAAAAAAAAAACATAAATTTCATTAATTTGACATCAATTTCATAATTTTGTATAAAATCATTCTTTCTCCAATCTGTATGGTAGTCTTTTTTTTAAATAAACAAAAACTGCCTCAACTTTTTAATATTTTAAAAAGAAAATTTCATGAGGTATTTACAATGGTGAGCTCCCTTTGTCGAAGCCAGACTTTGAGGAGAGCAATGCCATCTTTAATACTCTGGGAATCTCCCAATGTTTTCTGTAGGAAGCTTGTGTTCTTTGACCATGCTAGATCTTGTAAGACGGAATTGTTATAAAATGGTGTAGGGTATGTCTTATCTAAAAGAAAACACAGGTTACAGATGATATTCATTTTGAAGAATTTATCAAAGAAAGTGGCATTTCTTCAGAGTCATCCATATGAAAAGAAAATATACATCTGTTAAAATCTGGTAAAAAAACTAGCACTGCCCTTAAAGGAGAAGTGCTATCAATAGCACTATACATGTAAGATACACTTTATAGAATCTAGTAAAATCTAGCACTGCCCTTAATGAGGAAGTACAAGGAAGTAAGAAATCGCGTTGTAATTGAAAAATGTACAGTCATTAAATAATGGTAAAATTTCGTGAAATTACATGAAAATGTTGTAAAAATCATGGTCGTTGGTCGTGTCAGACAGGTGGTCGTTTAATACAGGTACAATATATAGAGTAACGTCTTGAGGGGAACTTTTTATGGTCACATATGACAATGAGTTGCTTAATACAGTGGGTCGCTATGGCAATTTTGACTGTATATCGTCACCCAGTGTTGTGTGAATACTATTAGTACAATATTACACAAAATAGGCCAAAAAAAACCCCAACAAAATATCGTCACCCAGTGTTGTGAGAATACTATTAGTACAATATTTACACAAAATAGGCCAAAAAAAAAACCCAACAAAATATCGTCACCCAGTGTTGTGTGAATACTATTAGTACAATATTACACAAAATAGGCCAAAAAAAACACAACAAAATACCGTCACCCAGTACAACACTATTAGTACAATATTACACAAAATAGGCCAAAAAAAACACAACAAAATACCGTCACCCAGTACAACACCATTAGTACAATATTACACAAAATAGGTCAAATGAGAGAACTGCCAACGGTACATAATATGCCCTTGAAAAGGTAATATAGAATGTTTTTCTTACACCATGATTTATCGAACTTGGCTTCAAGTAGTATCAGCAATCATCAGGGTGTGACATACTTTCTTTGCATCCAAAAAACGACAAATCATGAACTCTCTATGTAATATTTTCACTTGGCATAAGATGTATGTGTACCAAGTTTAATGGTCCTTGCCCCAACAAATCGGTCTGCATCCTGCTACAATGACCTTGACCTTAAGGAACAATAGGCATCCTCTATTTGGCATGAAGTATATGTGTACAAAGTTTGATGGTCCTAGCCCCAACATTTTGGTTTGTATACTGCCTACAAGGTTTTCCTACTAAGTGATACTGTGACCTTGACCTTGAAAAATAATAGGCATCTTCCTCTCATCATGGTGATCAAAGGTACCAAGTTTCAATATCCTGGAGCTTATACTTCAGTCTGCATCCGCCCACAAGGTCTGGACAGACAGATGGATGACAACAATATATCGTCACCCAGTATTGTGAGAATACTATTAGTACAATATTTACACAAAATAGGCCAAAAAATAACAAAATATCGTTACCCAGTGTTGTGTGAATACTATTGGTACAATATTACACAAAATAGGAATCAATGTGTAGTAATGCAGGTAGTGACCTTGACCCAGGACATTACTGACCTGTTGAGCTATAAGGATCATGTGCATGATGATGTGTATCAACGTATCATGTATGAAGTCTGAGAGGTAACATGATGATGTGTATCAACGTATCATGTATGAAGTCTGAGAGGTAACATGATGATGTGTATCAACGTATCATGTATGAAGTCTGAGAGGTAAACTCAAGCTGTATATCTGTAGCTCTCTGGGAAAACATTGGGACATCCCAGAGAGCTACGGATCCACCCCTAATAAAAACCAACGATTTACAGCACAGTTTTTTTTTTCTGTGCACAATTCTAATCTCATATCTTTGTATTCTTGCTTTGCTGTCTCAAAATTTTCAAATGGAAAAATCCCTAATATACATGTATTTGCCCCCCTAAACTTGTGACCACACATACCTTCAAACATTCATTAAAGCCCCATGTGAAATGACAACTTACAGGTTCATATAATTTCATTTGTTGACATCGTCATGTTAGTTGGCCAGACAATTCTCTCGACACCACTGAAGTCATGACTTCACAGAGTTCTATTCTCTCGACACCACTGAAGTCATGACTTCACAGAGTTCTATTCTCTCGACACCACTGAAGTCATGACTTCACAGAGTTCTATTCTCTTGACACCACTGAAGTCATGACTTCACAGAGTTCTATTCTCTCGACACCACTGAAGTCATGACTTCATAGAGTTCTATTCTCTCGACACCTGTATAACAACACACCTACATATGAACTCACAGTTCTACTGAGGTTACCTGTGTCAGAGTCTCAGTTCTACTGAGGTTACCTGTGTCAGAGTCTCCTGCCTCTTCCTCCATGAACCACTGACGTCGAACGTTATTCTTATCGATGTGAAATCGGTTCATCTTGAACACCCCGTCCTCCGGTACAGCAGTGATGCTCAAGCAGACAGGTTTGTGCTCACCATCTACAAATTTAAAGTCATTTAAAAAATAAGTCACCAGGGTGAGTGATTGTATTACATGGAACATGCACAGCGCATCTAGACCACACTACTAATCTGACCATTGCATTACCCCACACAAAAAATTAGAATTTGCAATGAAGCTCAAATGGGGTCTACTGTGGCTGAAGAAATCTGTATTTTAGTTTGAGCTATTACATGTATACCCTTGTGGATCTTAAGCAGATTATTAAAGATCTTATATGTATGTTAAATCTTAAACTAAGATCAGAAGTACCACCATAATGCAAGAGAGGACGGGGGTTGTTATGATTAAATGCTTGGTGTGATTAAAATTAGCTTAATAGCGGCCCCTGAAAAGGTTGAAAATGCTCACAAAGATGCCAGTAGATGGAAAAACAACAGTAAAAAAATCTCAATTGAGCTTTCAGTTCAGGTGAAGTTAAAAAATATCAACTGTTTAAAATTTAGATTTACAACAATCAGACGGGTTAATATATTACACACAGGCAAAAATATCGCTTGGGTTTGAATTTACTATTAAAGAGTTGTAAATACGAACCCAAGCGATATAATTGCCTGTGATATTACCTTATTAATCAACAGACAGACAGGGTTTATATATTACCTTGATATTCAACAATCAGACAGGGTTTATATATTACCTTGATATTCAACAATCAGACAGGGTTTATATATAACCTTATTAATCAACAGACAGGGTTTATATATTACCTTGATATTCAACAGACAGGGTTTATATATTACCTTGATATTCAACAGACAGGGTTTATATATTACCTTGGTATTCAACAGACAGGGTTTATATAATACCTTGATATTCAACAATGAGACAGGGTATACATACAGTACAAATCATTACATGTGCGCCACTTTTTTACATGTTAGAAGGAAAGGTTAAAATTTTACATGTTAACTTTAATTGGTTACATGGGAAAATGTCATTTCCGACAAAGATTGACTGTTTCTTGTTATAATCTAATTGGGGTCTGTAAAAGTTAACTTTTACATGTGATCCATAATTGGATGTTGACAGCACCAATTAGGAATGATAGATTATGTAACAGCTTCTGTTTTTACATGGAATTTATAAAGTGGGTATTATGAATTTTGTTGGATTTTAAAGGAGCATTAAACTTATAGGTAACAAAGAATTTATTTTCTATTATAAATTTTGTTGCAAATACATCTCAGTTTGGATAGAAAATTACATTTTCTATCAGCATGCTCAACTATATCCAGTTGAAGAGTATTGACAATATATATGATGATTCATTCATTTATCCTAAGTGTAAAACAAGGTTTGTACTGAGTAGATTTATTTCTAATATTTTGCAACACTTCTGCTAAAGTTCTGTTGATACATGTAATAATAAAATAACTTACAAATTTTCTGACATGCATGTATTAAAATTTATGTACAATGTACATGCATTAAAAAATATACCCATGCAGTTGAACAATGTACATATTACAGTACCACTGTTTATAAGTACTGAAATCAGATAATTTGAGAGAAAAGGCCTAATTTAATACCAGTACTATTTTAAGTATGTGTTTTTATAAGTAAAATGAGTGTTAATACAAATGACTTTAAATGCTAATATTACATGTAGATTTGTATGTGACAAATTGACAATTACGTGTACATTTTAAAATTACATTCTGACTGCAATTTAAAATTGGAGGTCAATTTGTCCTTCAAAAATTCATTGCTTTAAATGCCTCATCTGAATTAGCCATGGGGATTATGGACTATTTACAGAATATAAAAAAATATTACTGTTACCAAGTATGAAAAGGGAGCATTTCCATGAAAAATTGTGTGATGTCACTGTTCCTTTATTCAATGCAATTTTTGATTATGTAATATGTATAGAACTGTAGTTTGCAATTTAAAGTTATATTAGCTGTCATTTTGGTGTCGAAATTTTTGCTGTAAAATTATGATTTCCTGTTCAATGACAAAAAAAATAAGATTAGAATAAGTTTGTTAATAGTATTTGCGTTAGAAAATCTATATTCAGAGGCTCTGAATGAATTGTCTTCCCATACAAAAATTAATTTCTATATAATGTTATATATTTAATATATTTGAAATCTTTATTTCTATTAAGTTTTCTTCATATAGTTTTAATTTTATTAATGGTTTTGCTTAAAGTTGCATACAAAACTATCATAGTAACACATTTTCAGAAGAAAAGAAAAGCTTCAGATTTAGAGAGCTACATGTAATATATTACTTTAATATGTATTTATGTGATTTAAAATTATCAGTTTTAACTGTGACACCTCTATCACATTAAAAATAAAAATGAATTCTCTATAAATTTACAGTTCATCAAATGAAGACTTGAAAATTTTCTGATTACCCATTGTCCGTCATCTGTCTGTAAACTTTCACATTTTTTATTTCTTCTCCAGAACCTTACCCGAAGTTGGCACATGTCATCCTTGGGTATAGGGGATTCAGTTTTGTTCAAATGAAGGGCAACACCTATCCCCAAGGGGATATAATAGCAAAACAGTAAAAATACATTGGATTTTTTTTTTTTAAATCTTCTCCAGAACCAGCTGCATGGACAATTTCCATCAAACTTGGCACAAATCATCCTTGGGTGAAGGAACTTCAAGTTTGTTCAAATGAAGGGCCATACCCCTTGCAAAGGGGAGGTAATCACAAAAATGTGATTCAAGATTGTTCAAATCATGGCCCCTGGGGGTCGAATGGGGGCCTCCCTCAATAAAAGAAACCATTTTTTCATGCTATTATATCGAAAAAAATCTTTAAAAATATTCTTCTCAAGAATTATATATAGGGCTAGAAAAGTTGAAATTTACATGGAAGCTTCTTGACATTGTGAAAATTCAAGTTTGTTGAAATCATGGCCTCTGGGGGTTGGGCGGGGCATAATTGGGGAAACAATTGTTACATGTGTTTATATATAGGAAAAATGTTTTAAAATCTAGGAAAAATCTTTAAAAATCTTCCATTTTTATTTCTGTCATGAACTTATAGCGTTTAGATTATTTAAAGGTAGTGGTTCTGTTTTCACCACTAAACTGCTCAAGTGAACTTGAAATGGATGTAGTGTGAAACACAACAGTCAACGTGCGTTAAATACACAATTTCCGAGTTGCCTAATAGTTCTTTACCTTTGTTGAACTCTTACGCACAGTGAGACGCAAAACATACTTACTTCCACACGCGGTGGGTACAAATGCTTATCGCTGCCTTCATATATTGCCTAAAGGATGATTATCAGACATCATGCAAGCACCCAAACTGCTAAGACACACAATTTTAGTAAGTTTATGATAATTTGATAATAAAATAGCTCAAATAAAAATCGATAATCACCAACTTTCTTTGATTAAAATATCACTCATGCAGAAAAGGAAATAAAAAATAAATTCATATTTAATTTAATGGCCTAATTCAAACAATTATTATTTTTCATATAGTCAGTTTAAAGTATACCAACAGCTGATATAAACAAAATTTACGCTTTAATAACTTTTATCCTTATTTACATAGCTAGTCTATAACATTTGTATACATCTTGTACCCACCCAAGTGTTCAATGGAATACTGACTGTATACCTCCATCACCGAAGAGTTGATATCTCGGAACTTGCTATTGCAAATTATGTTCCAGGGATTATCTTTAACTATCAACACATTTGAAAAGAATTCATAAAATGCCATATCCCAAACACGAAAGGGTTTCATTGAAAATAGCAGATAGGAAACATTGTTGAAGGAATCAAAATTATAAGAAAAAAAGAATTATCGTACCTAAGCAAGGATTAGCGGATAAGGAGTGCAACTTCAAAAAGTCTGCACGCCTCATACGAAATACACTCTTAGGAGGATGTATTAACAAGATTTGTTTACAAAATGTTTTTATCATAATTGGATTTGTGTACATGTTTGATACTGAATTGTTATATAATTCTTTTTTTCTTAATTTTCAAATGAAGCAATTTATTCATTTGTGAATTAACTCTGTCACCAAAAGATTGAAAATTAATCTATACTCTATATCTCAGTAATAACACCAGTATTTAATTATTACAAACACTTTTGAACCTCCAAGCAGACACATACATATGTAATTTTGGTGATTAAATAATTATTGACTTGCAATACGCAATTTCCGAGTTGCCCAATCGTTCTTTCCCTTTGTGGAACTCTTACGCACAGTGAGACGCAAAACATATAATCGTCCACACGCGGTGGGTACAAATGCTTATCGCTGCCTTCATATATTGCCTTAAGATCGATTATCAGACATCATTCAACCACCCAAACTGCAGGGACATACACTATAGTAAGTTTATTAGTATTTGATAATAAAATAGCTCAAACAAAAATCGATTAATCACCTTTTTTTCTTTGATTAAAATATCACTTGTGCAGAAGAGGAAATAAAAAATAATTTCATAATTAATTTAATGGCCTTATTCAATCAAATATACTACTCAAAATTTGATAAGGATCATAGATATTTTTCTGTTTAAAAAATTAATAACTGCATAACTGGCAATATTGTGTCCAAGTGAAATCAAAGACGTCTTCAACAAACTTGCACATGCATTTCATGCCATGGGAAATGCATTTCTCATCACAGTTTATGCATTTGCTACCATTGCACGATTTTCACTCAGGCATCGGTGTCTGATTCTTTCTAAAATTTCAAACTCACTTGAGTGTTTACACTACGTTTATCAACACAATGCCCCCTCAACGTGTAAGGCGTCGCCTGACGACAGAACAACTGGGCAGATGTATTGGAATGCTTGACGCTGGCTATTCACAACGTGACGTTGCAAATGCACTAAACGTCAGCCAGAGCATTGTAAACAGGGCCTGGAACCGACAGCAAACTTTTGGTACAGCAGCACACCGACATGGGGGTGGTCGTCAGAGGTTGACAACCCTACGCCAAGACCATTTTGTGGCTCTTCAGGCACGACGCCATCCCTTCTGGACAGCAACCAGCCTACGTAATGACCTCCTGAATGCCTCGGGGGTGAATGTGTCCACTCAGACGATACGGAATCGGCTTCACAATGCAGGTCTCAACTCGAGAAGGGCATGTGTTCGAGTCCCTCTGACTGTTCGACACCGGCGGGAGCGATAGGACTGGGCTGAAGATTATGTCACTTGGACACAGAACAATTGGGTTCAAGTTCTGTTCACCGATGAGTCCAGGTATTGTTTGGACTTTACAGACAGGAGGCATCGAGTGTGGCGACGACAACATGAACGTTTCCATGATGCCAACATCAGTGAACATGACCGTTATGGTGGTGGTTCCATCATGATCTGGGATGGAATCAGCAGGGATGGAAGAACAGATCTTCATGTCCTGGAGAGAGGAACAATGACGGGGGTGTGGTACCGGGATGAGATCCTCGATGTTTACGTCAGACCCTACGCTGGTGCTGTTGGCCCTGAGTTCATCCTGATGGATGATAACGCCCGTCCTCATCCCGCCAGGGTGGTGGAGTAGTACCTTCAGCAGGAGACAATTGTCCGTATGGACTGGCCAGCGCGCTCACCGGACTTGAACCCAGTTGAGCATGTATGGAACATGCTGCAGGTTTCCCTTTCATGCCGTAGAGCACAACCCACGACTTTGGCAGAGTTCGGAAACGCCCTCGTGGAAGAGTGGAACAACCTTCCCATTGGAAACATCCGGGTGCTTATTGACAGCATGGCTCGACGTTGTCAAGCCGTCATTGATGCAAGGGGAGGCCATACCCGGTATTGACACTTCATCGACTAAGTGTAATGATGGACTATCCCCAAAAACTGTGTAATTCTTTCTCTGGTTTGCTGTTAACTTTTTGTAATGAAATGCTTTTTGGTGTTGTTATCAGATTTCAAGCATTCCGTATTGATAAAAGTTCATGCCGTTCATGAATTTTCATTCATAACCTGAGTAAACACGTTTCTGAGTCAAATGTATGTCTTTTGTTATGTTAGTGGTAAATTACTCATATATAACCTAAAGTGATCCTTATCAAATGTTGAGTAGTATATTATTCTTGATATGGTTAGTTTAATGTATACCAACGGCTGATATAAATAAAATTAACACTTTCATTACTTTATCCGTATTTACATAGCTAGTCTAAATAGTAAATGTATACATCTTGTACCCACCCAAGCGTTCAACAGAACACTGAACGTACCTCTATCACAGAAGAGCTGATATCTCGGAAGTTGCGTATTACAAAAATTGCATATGTTCCTCCATTTGTTTTCCAAATGTTACTGAATTAGAAAATTACGCAAAAATATTTCGGTAATATTTTGCTGAAAGGAGTGGGCGTGACTTTCTTCAATATAATATATTTTCTTCAATTTCATTATAGAAAAGCCACACTACATCATAAAAATTAAATTTAAAAAAATCCCAAATAATTTATATTTATTATGAAACTTATTTCATTTTACAGAGATATATCCAAGTATTGTTTCAAAACTAATATATCATTTTTGTTTTCCTGCGATCCGCGCCTCTATATAGAACATACGCACTGTGAATGCGGCGGATGTAAATAATACTGTCAATATGGCGATCTCCATGAAGATATCGCATTGTTTTACACGAATTAGTCGGGGTACAGATGCTTATTTGATGTACTCTTTACTAAAAATTTACGGTATATACCCTATAGAAGTCGATGTACGATTCGCAATTAAATCCTTAATGAAATCATCAATGTTTTGGGAATACACAACACGAAGATGACACATGACTTACTTTCAGTTTTACCTCGTCATCTTTAACAGGTTGGCTATTTGTAACTCGACAGATTTTCTTCATAATATCCATTGACAGTATATTTCCAATGATATGTCTTTCTCATTTTTACATGCATTTGCTAATATGAAGTGAAATTCATGTGCATTTATGAAAATACCGGCATCGAAATAAAAATGGCTATTTTTGTATCGTGTTGATTTTTCACCTCAATTTGTATCGTAATTTTAAAATAAATGATGTCTTGAACTTTTGATAACTTGAAATATAGAAAGAAAAGGATATTTTGAATTATGTGTTAACTTTGGATCTTGCTGACTGTGCAGTCATTATTTTTTATAATGTAAGTGATCGAATGTTAAAAGTCTTAAAGGTGTCTCCATGCAAATCACGGTAGGCGTCCAAAGGCGTCATAATGAAGGAAAGGGTTAATGCACTTAGATAATCATTGAAATGATTAAATGACATTAGTCAGTTATGTTTAGTGAATCCTCATAAATTGATGCAAATTTATTGTTTTTTCGTAATTTTTAAAACTGTTGGATTTGTTTTAAAAATAATTTAATGTGATTGTAAAGACCTTCAACTTCACTTTAATAAGTAAATCTTAGCATCATCAATCTGAACTCTGATATTAACGTTAATTTGAGTCATAAATACCAAAACTTCTGGCTATTTATAGAAGTACTTTCATTTGCAAGAGTAGCTGCGATATTAATACATTTTGTCATTGAACAAATCTAACAATTCTGCATTTTCAAATTTTACAACATATATGTAGGGTCATCATCAGTACTATATATAATACGACAACAACCTTTCATCCATGTAGTGTATGTTTTACGATCATTTCCATTCATTAAGAATATCACATATTTTACAATTAAAAATATACATGAAACTGACCAGATGTTTATTGATATTGAAGGAAAACCTCCATTACTTTTTAATGCAAGTTTTATTTTAGTCTTAATCTTGAATGAAGGTGTCAGGCTTACCGTGGAACCTCCTTGATTATTTCTAATGATACGGACAATGGTTACTTGAAGTTGCTGTTCGTACAAAATTACAAGTCCCCCCCCCCCCCCATTTTTTAAATTTTATAATAAAGGGTGTTTTATAAATTATTCAATCTTATTCAGTTGGAACAATAATGATTGTAGCAGCAATTTGTCAAACTCTTGCATCAATGCTATTTACTGTAATTTTGGTATCCTTGAGCATAGACTTTCTCAAGTCTCTATGTTGTTTTTATTACTTTTATCATTTGTCCAAATTTTACTGTGAAATCTAGATATCTGCTCTTTACCATACTTAAATGTCACCAAACAGAGACTTGTAAACCCTACACAGGGCTTATCAGCCTCCAAATTAAATGTCATCGTGTGTATCCCTCTGTAAGGTGTTTTATGACCTAATTTCCCCAAATCAAAATGTTTTAGTTTAGCTGTTGCATTCCTAGTCTTTCCATTCTTAACTTGTGATGAATTCACATGGCAGTTTCTACACTGAGAAAGTTTTTCAGTTTTATTAGGTCACCTTAGCAAAGTCAGGTGACCTATTGCAATTGGTCTGCGTTCATTATGTGTTAACAATTCTTGATAACTACCATTTTAATTCTTTTCAAATTTGGTATGAAGCATCCTTGGGACAAGGGGGACATGAATTGTAATTTTCAGGACTCCTACACCCCTGGAGCCTTAGGGCAGAGCAAAAATTGGACAATTTTCAAAACCTTCTCAAGAACGTACACACTTGTAAGAAAAACTAAATGCATAGTGATGTAGAACAGGAAGGACTTTACAAAAATTGTAAATTTCATTATCCCCAGGAGAGGGGTTCTGACCTCAGGGCAGGGCCAATCTTGGTATACAGTCTTTATTTTAAACACTTAAATAGCATCTTCTTTAGTGCTATTGATACTAATTAAAACTAAATGGATATTTAGAAAGAACAGGTATTCCTTTACCAAATTGTAAATTTGATGATCTCAGGGGGTAGGAGTTTTGGTATCAGGGTGGGGCCAAAATGGTCAGTTATTAAATGTGTAAAAAATAGAACTGTTTTAACTTCTTGATAACTACTGTTCCAATTCCTTTCAAATTTGGTATGAAGCATCTTCGGGACAAGGCAGACGTAAATTATAATGCACCCCTGGGGTCTTAGGGCAGGGCAAAAACTGCCAAAGGTCGACTAATTTTCTCAAAATCTTCTATATAACTGAATATATTTTAAGGAAAACTAAATGCTTAATGATATAGAGCAGGAAGGCCTCTACCAAAATTGTAAATTTCATGATTCAAGGAGGTAAGGCTTTGGTTTCAGGGTGGAATCAAAATTATTATAGTGATTATTGTTTTTATCATTTGAAGGACTTCTTTAAGTTTACTGATGCAGTATAAAAACTAATTGCATAATTAGGAAAAGCAGAAAAGAATTACAAAATGGTGAATTTTGAAGTTATTCCAAGGATCATCCAAGACAGAATATTGTGTGTTAATTGAATGATACATGTACATGCACATTGACATAAATCCCAACACCCATACTGATAAAGTTTGCCGTAAGTGCGCGAGAGAATTCAATAAGGTGAATGAAAGTGTTTTGAAACTTAAAACAAACTATAAGCAAACAATAGGAAGTCTATTGGAATCCTATGGACATTGAACATTTAAGAGATTAGTTTCTGGTTAAATTTTATGTCACTTATAGACAACTGATTTAATCCATATATGATATGGCTTCAGAAGATTAGATATTTTCATGTTCTTTTAATTTAGAGAAGCTTTAATTGTTCAACTTTGTAACATTTTGGAAATCTCCATACCCATACATCACCTGTCAACTTATCAGCGATTCTGCAGCACCACACTGCAGTATTGTAATATGATCCCTTTACGACAATATTCTGGTCAGTGATTTTGCAGGGTTTACATGTCTCTATGTTTGGCATTATCAAAAAGTATTAAAGAGAGCACTGGGGCCCATTTTACAAAACAACTTATGACAAAGTTGCAAGTCTTAAATTGTACTACACAGCTATTAGTTTAAATGAAGGAATTGAAATGTTTCTGAAACTTAATTTTCAACATTATGTTTTCACTATTTTACAATGGAGTGAATCATCTTTCAATAAATGGGAGAATCCCAGTATGTAAAATTGGTAGTAAGTTCTTTTGTAAAATGCATCCCTGATTATTAAACATAGAGACTAGAGCAAGTCTACCTTGAGCATAAACATAGCAGAGCCCTCATGTCAGACGAAATGCATATCATTCGGTAGGAATCTAATTTGGTCCTATTCGGACATGTAATTTCAGACTAATTTCGTCAAATGATTTTTGTGCAATTATAGCATACATACATACATACACCTACAATTATGAAAACCTAATTGTCCTGTGTTTTACCTCACAATTTAAGGTTTACTTGTTTACCATTTCCCGGTGTCCGCCACTGTTCACTCACCCACATTCAATCATTGTTATGCTTATATGCGTGCTTATATATATATATATATATGTGTGTCAGTGTGTGTTCTTATGACTCTATTTGTTAAAAACCGAGAAAACCATTTTATTTCTGTCATGTTCTTAGCATTTAGATTATTTAATAAAAGTAGTGGTTCTTTTTTCACCACTAAACTGCTTATTTTTTCCAATGTTTCCTTGCTATTTTCTCACGTTGTTAAAAAACCATTTTTGTTTTGTTACATTCTTATTTAGTACTTTAATCATCAATTGCCATATCAAGATTTCAGTGTTGTTTCATGTAATATTGAATTTTCAGCAAGAGTCTATATACATAGTGTATTAGTCATGCTACCAAATAGTTTATATTTCAATGAATTCAGTACTGAATTTGTCAGAGACAAGAATAAAGAATTTAATTCTTCCTTCGTATTAACTCTTGGAAAATCCTTTTCTCTACTTCTCTACTTCTGCAGCAGAAATCTTCTTTAATCTTAAATCTTGTGTACTGTGACAATTATTGTGCTTAATGATTATGACAATATCCTTGGCCTTAATGGTCAAGTCAGCTGAGACTTGGGGGGGGGGGGGGGGGGGGGGGTTAACTTAAAGCCATATTATAGTAAATAGATGTTCTATTTTAGAAAATCTTTTTTACTGTTCTTTGTATGTTCGTAGCAATAAACTGTAAGCTTGTTGTGTGCATTCATTTATAAATGAAACTAATAAAAAGAGAATGATTAAGTGTCAGGTTTACACATTCTTATACTGGATTGACTGTTTGCTGTTTTCTGCCACACTCAACAATTTTTCAGTTATCTGGTGGCGCCCATGCAGTATTTTATTGGTGAAAGAGAGAACACCGGTCCAGTGTACCTTCCGCATGTAAACTGGGAAACTTTTGCACTTACTAAGTGGGATTCGAACCCGCGCTAACCAGAGGTGAAAGGCTTTGTGATTTTGAGCGTGATGCTTTAACCACTCAGCCACGGAGGCCCCTCTTATACTGGAAGTACTTTATTTAAACATGTTAACTTTTCCCTCTTTGTCTTGGAGCCAAAATGGTCATATATTGTAAATATTCATAATGTTTAAAAATCTTTGCTGACATTGATTAGAAACTGACTACATATTTAGAAAGATGATAAAACTGTCTACTTAAATTGGATCTTTCATGACCCTTGGGGCATATGGGTACTGATTCCAGGGTGCATTCATCTTTCAATGAGCATCAGAACAAAAGATTGAGGATTATACACTCATGAACATTTTGGCTCCCCCTCCCCCTTTCTGATTTAAATGCTTCAAATTCATATTTCCTTCAAGTGCAGTTGAATGAAATGTGTATTCATATTTAGAAAGATCATAAAAACTGTACACAAAATACTTCATAACGAGGCTTAAATGCAAATATGATATCCTTGTATGGGCTATGCTACTCAGGTGACTGTTAAGGTCTGTGGACTGCTTGTTCGTTCTGTGAACTGTACTTCTACAGAGCTGTATATATCAAAGTTACATATGATATGAAAGAACTTTGAATAATAAAGGTAATGCATATTTGCATGTTTTACTTTCAAATATTGCATTTACCCTGAATTAGTGTCATTTTATATTTTTTCTTTCTATCTAAAGTGTCTATTACTTTTTTTAATACAATGTCTTTTTCTTAAAAGAAAACATAATTGAACTGAATAAGTTTGTAATAGTTGTAATAATAAAACTTTAGATAAAAAAAATTCAATTTTCGATGATAACAACACATTTTTAAATTGGCAGAAGTGTTCATAGTCTAAAGGCCCGTCATCTTTCTAGGGCCCACATCACCTCATTCGTTATTTAACATGTGCATTTCTACTTCACTTCTTAGGTCACTATACCTTTATAGACGTGCATACTTGCATAGATCCGGAAAAAAACAATAAATAAATAGGCCAACTGCATGACTGAAAACTGCAAAAATGGCCACCAAACTGAATACAGATATATCAGCTAGATAATTCCCGGTTGTAGCACTAAGTATATACTCAAAATTGTGAATAAATAGAAGGATGTCATTTGTGGTTACCATCATTTTGTCCAGATCATGACATATTTATACCCCCCGCAACAAGTTGTGGGGGGGGGGGGGGGGGGTGTGTATACTGGAATCGGGTTGTCCGTCTGTCTGTCCGTCCGTCTGTAGACACAATGGTTTCCGGACTCTAAAGCATTATCCTTTCCACCTACAGTCACCATATCATATATATGGACTACCCATGGGATGAAGATGTTCCCTATTGATTTTGGGGTCAAAGGTCAAGCGCACTGGACATCGAAGTAGTAATATGGTTTCCGGGCTCTAAAGCGTTATTCTTTCCACCTACAGTCACCATATCATACATATGGACTACCCATGGGATGAAGATGTTCCCTATCGATTTTGGGGTCAAAAGGTCAAAGGTCAATCGCACTGGACATCGAAGTACCAATATGGTTTCCGGGCCCTTAAGCGTTATCCTTTCCACCTACAGTCACCATATCATACATATGGACTACCCATGGGATGAAGATGTTCCCTATCAATTTTGGGGTCAAAAGGTCAAAGGTCATGCACACTGGACATCGAAGTAGCAATATGGTTTCCATTTAAATTCTTTAATGGCTTTTTTCATCGCATGGAGATGCTGTGTTCCTAGATACCTTTTGGATCATAATACTGAAGTTTTACCTATTACCAACACCCTTTGGGAGATTGGGGTAAGCGGGGGGGTATTCTTAGTGAGCATTGCTCACAGTACCTCTTGTTTTTATTTGGAAAGGTTTTCTATTGCTTACTTACAAGTTTAACACGCCTCCCCACCCCTTAAACAGAAAATTATGAGGACCTTCTGTGCAGTCTCCGACACAGTAAAATTTCAGATGATTTTGCCTATTCTACTCATCTGTACGTACATAGCAAGATTTAAAAAGAGCTTGTGGTAGTACTTTAAATTTATCTAGATAGATACGATAATAGAAATACTCCTTATCATAAAAAAAGAAAAATCGGACAATTTTTACCCATTTTTTTTTTTTTTACATTAAAATGATTATATTCCTAAGGCCCGACTTCTATGTGAGGCTCGTGTCACTATTTTTTTTTTGTTATTTGTGTTTATAAATGTCTTATAATTTACTTGCTCAAACTTTCATTCAACTAGTGTACACTATATAGTGCTGTATTTTAAAGATTTTAAACTCAGATTTCCTAATTGAAGATTCTGAATATCAGATAGCTTAGAGAGGTTTATTTCATGAGGTTGCTCACGTGTTCATTTGATGATTAAAGCAATTTGTGACGTGACCTTAGCTGCAAAGGTCAGCTTTTCAGCCTAAGTTGTTGAATACAGCATTTCTAATGACACTGACAATGTCTACATGTATGGAGTAGCATTCACATGATTCAGCTTACAACACATTGAAGCTAAATTTTACATGTAAACGGATTATTTCAAATTGATGTAATGCACAAAACTTCTAATGAAGAATTTTAATATTCTTACAATTAATCGATTGAATTGATTTACATGATTTACATGATACGAATATAGTCACGTTTTATGAACTTGAAAATGAAGATAAAATATTGTAAAGTAGTGTGTGAAGTTAGTGAACACAGCATAATTTACATGGAACTTTCAAACCCAACCTTCTGATGACACAGACAATGGTTACATGTTGTCATTGTCAGTATATTCTTGGCTATTTTTTATTTACATGTAATGGAATATCTATAGTTCAGGTGATGCACCAATCTGCTGATGAAATAATTTGAATTATTCAATTCATTGAATTGGAGTTGAAGGTAAATCACTTGATAGATGCATTCCTATTTACTGCAAATTTTATTCTAAAATATAGGATTTCTATTCAGTGGTATTATTTTGGACTATATATCTTTTTAGAATGTCAGGTACTTAAGTATATGATTCTGGTGTTTGCTAGTATTTGGTGTCTCTTTATATTCAAACAGCGGATTGTTTGTATTGGTAGTCATAAATGATGTTTGCATGTTTGCAAAATTTGAAATAATTATCATGTTTGAAAGGCTGAAACCTGAAGCATGCTCTATGTCAGGAAGCTTCCATGTAAATTTGAACTTTTCTGACCCAAGTGGTTCTTAAGAAGATTTTAAAAGATTTTCTCCGTATATAATAACATAAAAGATTGTATCCCCTATTGTGGCCTCACTCTACCCCCGGGGCCCATGATTTTATCAAACTTGAATTTACACTATGTCAGGAAACTTTCATGTAAATTTGATTTTTTCTGGCCTATTGGTTATTTAAAGATTTTTCTTACGTAAACACATATAAAAATTGTTTCCCCCAATTGTGGCTACACCTGGAGGCCATGATATTTACAAACTTGAATTCATACTGTCATGAAGCTTCGAAGTAAATTTGAACTTTTCTGGCCTAGTTGTTCATGAGAATAAGATTTTAAGATATTTTTCCTTTATAATCACATTTAAAAATTGTTTCTCCTATTGTGATCCCATCCTACCCCCGGGAGTCATGATTCTAATAAACTTGAATCTTCTCTATGTCAGGGAACTCAGTTTTATGTTTCACAAGCAAAGTTGGATGATTAGCTTCTTCTAAGAATTCCTTCTGAAAATTTTTTCCATCCATATCGACAGAGCATAGATGGTTTTGTGAGAAATATTCCTTCAAGTACATGTATAAAGGGTCATGAAAAAATTGTTTTTATGGTAGCTTTGTATATTAAAAAACACCCCCCATCCCGAATTGGAAGGTGGGCAGTATTTTTGTAATGCCTGCATCTGATACGTCATTCACCTATGGCACAGTTATTTTTCGATAGCAGCTAGAACGTCGCTGAGAGTTTTTTTCATTGGAAAGAATACCTTTCATTACCAATTTTTATTCAATCGAATTAAATCTTACAGTGAAACATACGCAATATGAAAATTATTGCCTCAAAGTGAAAAAGAGTTGGTAAAATCTGGGGGGAAATCAAATACATTTATGGGTTTGACGTTTAATTTCAAGTAATCAACATCCGGTTTCACAAATTAAGGTGACATGTGATTTGGGCAAGTAGTATACATGGAAATCAAGGGTAGAAAAAATCAGCAAAATACACTTTAGATTTCACCCCAAGCGTAGGCCATTACAGGGTGTTCGTGGCCCGAGTATATGTTATATATCAAAGATTCATAGGAATGTAATATGCAGACTATCTGGAAGAACGCCTAGTGACCGTGGTTTTCTGTGTGACAAAGGCAGACATATATACAGGTCCTATGTACAGAAATACGGCAAGTCAAATCCAGAACTCAAGAGGAGTAATCTGTCATTTTCTATGTCCCTTAGTCCTCCTTCTGCTCAATTGCCATTCCCATGTACAGCTAGAGGTCACTCTTCTTGCATAGTTAAGATATTTATTTCAGTTCATACAAAAACTTTACGCGGTGGCCGAGAGGTTAGAGCGTTCGCCCCGCATGCGGTAGTCCAGGGTTCGAATCCTCCACGGACTTAAAAGTCTACCTCACTCAGAAAAATGACTTCAGAGTTGCCTACAATTTTAAAAGGTCCACCGTGTTTTATCAAAAAATTTTGGTTCAGGGGGGGGGGGGGGGGATGTTTAAAAAAATCCATTTTCCTAATTAGTTACTATAATTACTCAAGTTTAACCAAAATTATAGAGTTGTCTCTCTTTTTATCATCAGTTAAAATCAATTTAATGGAAATTGATATACAACTTTTAAAAAATAAACTCGTCTCTGAGGTAGACGGTAAAACAATATTGTTTGCTGTGGTCCTTTCACCGCATGGAATTTTGATTTTTGATCACGATTTTTCAATTATGTCCAATACAGCGAAAAAAAATTGTAAAGTGGGGGGAGGGGGCAATATATCTCAAATCTAAACATCGTGATAGAAAATATACAAGTTCCTAGTATTTTAACAGTTCCGATTCACAATCAGAATATGCCCCAAAAATATATATTATTAACCTAAACGTCAATTCTTTTTTTTTTTTTTTTTTTTTTTTTTGTGTATTACACTGTGATTCTCATAACGTCAACATCATGACGTAAGCATCATGACGTTATTTAGTTTTCATGCTGAAAAACAATACAAAGATTAAACGACTGTAAAACGAAAACTAGAAAAGATATTGTTATTAATTAAATTGTCCCATGACCTATAAATCTTAGAGCATCACTGTGAAAGTCTCATTTATTTTTGCAAAAAGGCCAGTTTTAGTACTTTGTGGCTCTAGTCCTTTGATACAAAACCTAAACTTGTTTTTAACAACAGCAATCCCCCAACCCCTGTAAATTGTGTTGTTATAAACAATGGATGTGTTGGAAATTTTATTATTGGCATTAATTTTCAATTTTGCATTGCAAATTATAATTTTAATGCCATCATCACAGAATCCGATATTCATAGAAATGAATGAAATTATTTGCTACAAATTAATTAGAAAAGTGCACTTATGTCCTTATGGAGAGAGTACTGACACAAGCCAAAAGACCAGCCATATTCAGTTGTTTTTTCCACTAAAGTTGGATTAATCAAGAAATGAAAGGGTGGTATAAGTAGATCATGACCTAAGTAACAATGTTTCTGGCACCTTGCAGCTTTAGTTGACATCCAAAACAAATTAGGAAGTTTTAATACATATGTAACACATACTGTTCAGAATGTGGGTTGTTGATAAAAATCAGTGCCAAGAAAATGTTGGGAAAAGCATGCATACCCAATAATTAATATACTAAAGTTACATGATTAAGCTGCTACAGTTCCTATTTAATGTGTCCATGGAGAAAACAATCAGATTACCAACATTTTTATAACAGGACTTTTGTACTATCTCTGGTCAAAACTGACTCAACTGAGTATAAGTTGGTAAAATACTTGTAGTTAATGTAAATGAAAAGAGATCTAAATAAACAACATCATGTTTCCATGGAAGTAGGTTTCTATAGCAACTAAACTACAAATTGAATTCTTTCTTAATTAGTATATTGTAGCCAGCCTATGAATACAAAGATAAAGTAATTTTAGTTATGATATTATAGAATCAATCTACTGAAGTACATTGAATTGTTTTCAGTGATTGTGGTTGTTGGCCCCATCGTTTCCATAGTAACATATTTTTCTTCATGTTTTCTCCTTTGTAATAATTAAATTTAAATAATTAAACAGAGTCATATAATGCTTTTACATGAAATACATATACCTATAGATAAATAAATAATCTTATTTTGTGAAAAGTCAAAATTACATTCAATACAAAGTAATTCAAACACATTCATAAATTTTCATTTTAAGTATAATCTTCTACCAATGCCTTTTGATTTCAAGATTTTATAAATGTTTGCTTCACCAACTTATGACTATATGGAAATTATGAAATTTGTACTTTATAACAATTATTTAGATTATGACAAAACACTTTCACATAACAATAGGCACACACATTTTTGCTTTGGGAAACAAATCAGTTTTATAGTTATCATTTTTCTTCAAAGCTATAAGGAATCATATATAATGGTTGTTAAGGTAACAAAATAATTAATCATTGGTATTGCTAATTTAAGCAGTACGTCATTTGTACTTCAATTTATATGTTCAAAGATAATATGACAATGATATAGTTTACACTAACACATGGTAATAAGCAGACCTGTAATACTTTCTGATACAAATTATCATACTAGTTTACTTATTAAAACTTTGTTATAAAATACTGAAATATGGTTGCTATGGCAACTGAAATATTTCATAACATGAGAATACATAATATGTATCATTGTTTATGCCAAATTTAATAGATTAAGGATATTATATTGATAAAATATTGAAATTTGGCCCATATATTCAGATCATGAGATTTTTCATATTACCATGGCAACCAATTTTTGAAGCTATATAATTTTAATTAGCAAAATAAGACATTGGTTGGTTTTTTTTTATACTGTACATAAAGGGATGACTTAAATTATAAACTTTCATAAATGTATGTTGTTGTGTTTTCCTGTAAATGATGTCATAAAATGGCTTCAAATGGACTTTTTTCAAAAATGGTAAAAATGTCAAAACATTGATTTTTCAACTTCAGGAACATTACGTGATCCAATATTGATTTATTGATGTTTATTATGTATTTGTTATGCTTAACCTAATCTTTAAGCAAGCAAAAAAGAAATTTGTACACCAGTAAACTTAATTTATTCATGTTTAATCAAAAACAGGCCAAAATCGAGCATTTCTAAGCATCTTGGGATCTATTTTCAAGGTGTTCTTGTTACCATGGCAACGGCACCTCAATTTACGAATTTTGATACCAAATTCTATGAGAGGGTATCAAATAATCACTGTATGCCAAATTTCAGTAAAATCGATGAGGGTACCTATCAATCCCCATTTTGAAAATTTTAATGCTTACAGAGAATGGCTCTTAACATTCTTGATATTATCTGGAAGATTGTTAAATTTTGTCTGATATGTCAAATGTTTTAATAAATATAGAAAATGTTTAAAAACATGTATGTTACAAATTGTATCCACATAAAATTTGCAAATTTTTTTTAATTCACTTCAATTCTGGGCGAAGTGATACAGGTTACGGGTATGACCAGGTTTATCCGTATAACTTGGCCCAGAATTAAAGTCATTCCTAAATATTTCAGTTCTCTTTCAAGTGTAAAAGACCTGACTAAAGCTGGATGTGCAGGCACAGTAATTGGGTTGTGCCTGACATGACTATTCATAAAACTGAAACAGAAGTTTAAATGACTAAGGCTAAATTTGCCAAAGTCCAACAAATAAAAGACAACACAAATAGAAAGATTAAAAATTTGATTTGAAAAAACATGGAAATTAAGCCCAACATGTACATATAACTGTTTAAGAAGTTTTGATATCGAGTTTCAATTAATCACAAATTTTGTTGTTAAAGTCGGGTTAGTGACATGGTTAACATAATGTCAATGGAAATTGTGATAGGGAAAAATGAACTAAGAATATTTTTCAGTGTAGTACTATGTAAAAAAATATTGTATAAACAAGATGAATCAAAATTTGCTTTTTCACATGTAAACATTTAATTAATTTACATGTAAATGTCGACATGCATTATACCTATAAATCTTTATTTTTTCACATGTAAATCTTTAAAATTATTTACATGTAGGTGCTGTCAACACTATCATTAATCAATCTCTGGCATTGTAATTGAATTTGTCACCTTGTAAAATAACAAATTATCCCATACAATTTTACATGGAAGATACATGGAAAATTAAGGTGATTTATTACAGAGGTCAGACTTATCCTTATGTGTAAAAAAGCGTCGCAGATGTAAAGATTTGTACTGTATTACCTTGGTATTCAACAATCAGACAGGGTTTCAGAGAATTCCCGTTATGGTACGAGTACTTCAGATTCTGTAAGCCATGGATCTCCTGCAGCCTTTTGGCGATGACAGCTAAATAAATTGCTCTCTTACGGAGATAGCGGTGATTCATGAAGTCTTTCTCTTGAAAACATTCCTAAAAAAATAATCAAAAAGAAATTATTTACATAGATTTCTTAGCTGAATATCTCAGTAGGAAAAAGAGTGTGAATTAACAATTTATACATGATGTAATTGAACTTTCTGTTCTATAACTTTTAAGAAATTTACATACTCTGCAGATACTGTACTTGTTTAATCATATTTTAATGCCTGCCTCAGATCACAGATAAATGTACACTGCTAATTAAATATGGTTATATTTACTTGTACATTTCCAACATTTTTGCCTGCAATATCTTTCAAATTTTAAAACAGTTGAAATGATGGCCATTTCCTCCTGAATGTGATACAGTGGTGAACAATATGTGTATAGATCTTAATAAATGTAGCACATCTAATTTAATGGCTAGAACAATGTACATATGGATCTTAATAAATGTAGTACATCTAATTTAATGGCTAGAACAATGTGCATATGGATCTTAATAAATGTAGCACATCTAATTTAATGGCTAGAACAATGTACATATGGATCTTAATAAATGTAGCACATCTAATTTAATGGCTAGAACAATGTGCATATGGATCTTAATAAATGTAGCACATCTAATTTAAGGATATGCGGGACGATGATCACGTGATGGTTGCGAATTTATTATAAATTTAGAACCGGACGCAGCGTAGTTAAGCTTCCTGAGAAAAATCACAATACTGTACAGACACACTATACGACGTCATAATAAAAAAAGTACGTCACGACGTTGTATCGCAGGGAAAATGTCATCATATTTTGTTGTAATTTGCTACCGCTGTCAAGTGTTTTGTGTAAATCTGTTGATTGAATTCTTGTCAAATGATAATTTTCATTTTATTTCATAGGGATTACAAGTCTCTTTTTCATATATATACATTGCATATATTATATATATGTATAGTATGCGCCACAATAATCTTGATACTATAGTCTACAAGTCACCGAAATCGCTCCTACATGCACATGCATTTGCATCTCTAGGCATTTACAAAAAGAGAGTCAAACGTCTGTAAACAATGACTCAGTGCAAGTGTAAGATGATGATCGTTTGTTGATATTTACTATAGTAGTGTGAAACTAGATCTGGACACAAATTTCTCCGAATCTTGCTTGGGAAACGTACAAACTATTCAGGTGCTTTTATAATCGATCCTTGTTTGCGAAAAATACCCCCCCCCCCCCCTTTATGACGACAATCGTTACTTTTGGTCAAATATTAACGTCCATACTAGGACTAATTTTTGCAAGCATTTTCATGTAAATATAAGTACGCTTTATCTCTGAAACTATTTCATATTCCAAATTATTTTTACT
The DNA here is from genome assembly GCF_947568905.1 of Ostrea edulis. Classification (NCBI taxonomy): domain Eukaryota; kingdom Metazoa; phylum Mollusca; class Bivalvia; order Ostreida; family Ostreidae; genus Ostrea; species Ostrea edulis. Next base: position 2,468,119 of record NC_079168.1, read on the forward strand.
AACTTTACGAAACACTGCGGTGGAAATGGTAACTAATTAAAAAAATATGACACACGTCGGAATGTATGCGAGAAGCAGACGTGTGAAAAAGAAAAAGGTGCAAAGTCACAACATGTGTGATACATAAATACTAAAATAGCATGGGGACGATCAAGTCAAGCGACACTAGCTACCATGGCCGCGGAAATGCTGTTGATCTAGTAAAGGAAGTAGTAGCTCATATTGACGTTAAGTAGACCTAACCCGTGGTTTGAAAGAAGACGTATTGTTTAGAGCTAGACTAGACGTTTTGTTCGAAGCCATGTTTAATACATGTACATGTATATTTAAAAAAAAAATAATTTAATTTGTTTCCATTAACTCAATTTTTGTTCCAAAATTATGAAAATTCTAAATATTTCAATAGGTTCAAAACAAATATAGTTTCTAACAATATATATACCAAAACAGGCACGAAGAATTTAGGCTCCCCCCCCCCCCCCCCCCCGTCTTTGACAATGAGCTTTTTTTTTTATTTTGTAGTGCAAATAAATTGAGACTGTCCCATCCCCCATTACTTTTAACAGTAGTTGTACATGAAAAGAATATAAGCTTGAAAGTTATTAATAACAAATATTTCGCCAAGCCTAACCCCAAGTGAACATATCAATGTATAACTTCAAGGACGCCTACCTCAAAATCAAGATTAGCTTCACCCCTTCATATTTCTACAGGAAGTTGGGTATATGAATAGCTTTTAATTGCAGTGTTTGCAAAAAAATTCATTGACAAGTTTTTGAGCAGTGCTTCATTTAGTATCTGGACTACTCTGTTTTTGAGTACCAATTTCCACCCCAAATCCTTAAATTTTCCCAATTTCTTATTATATGGGTATGTTTAAGCATTTTATTATTATATATTTCATATTTTACATATATTCTAAAAATTATTGTAAAAGATATAGATAAAAATTCCATCAAATTATTTTTTTGAATTGAAAATCGGAATAATCTTGTAAAATTCACAATTTTCGAAAAGGGGGGTAATTCAAAGCCTATTATCTCCCTTGTATACCTAGAAAGTGGCCATGAAATTTATACACATTGTACAGGACATCCTGATGGTGCTTCATGAAAAAAAGAAAAAATATTCATTGACGAGTTATTTTTGGCCACATCGTCCCGCATGTCCTTAATGGCTAGAACAATGTGCATATGGATCTTAATAAATGTAGCACATCTAATTTAATGGCTAGAACAATGTACATATGGATCTTAATAAATGTAGTACATCTAATTTAATGGCTAGAACAATGTACATATGGATCTTAATAAATGTAGTACATCTAATTTAATGGCTAGAACAATGTACATATGGATCTTAATAAATGTAGTACATCTAATTTAATGGCTAGAACAATGTGCATATGGATCTTAATAAATGTAGTACATCTAATTTAATGGCTAGAACAATGTGCATATGGATCTTAATAAATGTAGCACATCTAATTTAATGGCTAGAACAATGTGCATATGGATCTTAATAAATGTAGTACATCTAATTTAATGGCTAGAACAATGTGCATATGGATCTTAATAAATGTAGTGCATCTAATTTAATGGCTAGAAATTTCAACAGAAACAAATGTAGAGTAAAAATGTGATATTTCTAAAATCACCAATCCTCAGTTTCCAGCCACCCCTCATATATTTTTACACCATCTTTCCGTACCTTTGGAATGACCAACACCAGGTCCACTGTGACGCGAGGTTTGATACACGTCCCGGTCACAACACTACCAGTGGTCAGTATCTCCACGGGGGGTAGAAACTGGAACCTGCCTTTCACTGCTCTGGGTCTCTGATGGATAGGAACCCTGATGTTCTTCAGCCATTTCTGTGACTGCAGCTGAAGATTACACACACACACATACGTTTACACGAAAGAATGAAACACTGACAATTATTTCTTGCCTGTTAGACACAATAAAATACACATCTACTTCACATATATTGAAATTTCAAGAAGTTCCCACATACCTCATGTTCTACACTTTTCTTGAGAGATTTGATCATTTGTGTGACCGTTTCCACGGCTACCTCTATCTGTCTCTGTCGCTTGGCCTTGACCTGTACCTCCTTTAGTAGTTCATTCACCTGTAAAGAGTGGTCTCCCTTTTATAACTCATTTGTAAAAGATTTCCTATTTTAGTAATTTTTACTCTCAGAAAGTTAGCTTGGATTGTTTATAGAGTACAACTGCCACCAGGTCTATTGTAAGAATCAGATTTAGTTACCTAAAGATATCATAAAAAATGACAAATTTTTGCTTACTATATCAACACTAAAAAAGGGTACCTGCAATCTGAACAAGCTGGAGTGAAACAAATTTTGGGTTTCCTTCAACTGGTTCAACTCCTCATTAGTAGGGGGTCTGTACAGATCCTTCTTGAAAATTTTTGCCCTTTTCCCCGGTGGTTCACCAGATGATTCAGCCTCTGTCTGGTGGTCATTGTTCATGCTTTCGATGTCGCTGTCGTCAGACACTTCAGAGACATTTTCTGCAAGTTCAGGTGACCCATTCCCATTTTCGTCATCAACAGAACTAGTGTTGGTGTCGTGTTTCTTAGAAATCTGTTCAGGATATCCCAAAATTAAGTACGAAAAAGGTACCCCAAAAACTTAACAAAAAGAATACTTTTCTTGACTAAATTTCGAATTATTTTGGTCACATTCTGGGAAAGAATAGTTTGTGCACTAACCAGGTCACCTTCTTAATTATCATTAATCTCTATTTCTGAAAGACTGACTGGTTTTATTTGCCTGACATAAAGATAAAAATAAGGCATTCTCTTTCATGCTGTAGATACCGAAGACTGTAAAAAGATAAGCCACTAATAAGCTTAATTATCATTGATATAACATGAGCCACTAATAAGCTTAATTATCCTTGATAAAACATGAGCCATTAATAAGCTTAATTATCCTTGGTAAAACATGAGCCACTAATAAGCTTAATTATCATTGATATAACATGAGCCACTAATAAGCTTAATTATCATTGATTGGTTGATTGAATATTGTTTAAAGTCCCTCTCAAGAATATTTCACTCATTTGGAAACGTCTAATTATCATTGATATAACATGGACCACTAATATGCTTAATCATCATTGATATAACATGGGGATCAAATTCCTAAAGGAATGGCCTTTATGAGGGAGAAATTTTTGACTCCCAGTGCGAGCTGGTACTACCCAGCTCGCACTGTTACATCATACATGTATATGTTTATTAAACATCTTTATACAATTAATACCAGCATTATATTGCCTTTTAAAGCTTTGTTCAAAATTATTTTTCACACTGAAAACAACATTGCGATATTATTCACAATATTTTGATGAAAATTTAAGATTTCTCCTCACTAGAGAGACTGACTGACATTTCAATTTGCAACTGTGAAGTCACAGCATCTAATTGGTTTTGCATTTGTGATCCCAAAACATCTACTCCATTCTGGTTTACAGTTATCATTGCTAGTAATATCATTAATAAATGGATAGTTATAATTATAATAATGCTGTAATGATTTTGATTAGCTGCAATAATACGGAACTTTCGGGATGTGCCGGAATGACCGATTATATTTGACGTTAATACACCACGGTCACGTGATAATAACCAATTGCAGGACAAATTACATCAAATACGTCAAATGGTGTTTAGCAAGCAGACGGTCCGTAAAGAGCTATGCGCAGTCCTACGATGACAATTCAAGTCACAATTGGTGTTTAGTACATGGGTGTAAATTAGATGGAAGGGAAAAGGCGCGTTTAGACGCATATCAAAGGATGCAAAACGTGAAGTTTTACCGATATTCACAAGATACTCCCTAGATTTATTTCCCTCGCCAGCTCACATAATTTAATCAAATGCATTTTCCTATAAAATGGTTGTAGTGATTCCTAAATCTTTTAAAAATAGCATATAAATGCAGGAATTTGATAGCAATTGAAATATTCCATGTTTGTTTACTTAGTTGTTATTGTAATCCGGAAGTGACATGCCCTACAAATTACTGTTCAACGCGCAATAAAAGTCAGAGTGGATCCGTATCTCAAAAGTCCTGTATTACAATTTAGCCCTCTCTGATTTTATTTTATTCTAACGGTTTGGGGAGACAGAAAATAATCTAAAAATTGGAGGTCAGGGCTACATAAATGCAGCTAATTTTGATTATTCTAATAAATTTATTTTGATTTTTTTTCAACAAAGGGTTACACCTAGAATAACATAACCTTGAATGCTTAGGGCCATTTGCTTTTGCAATATCTAGACAGCTCGATTATGATTTTTAGCGAAGCTAAATAAGCCTAATGCTCAAATGTGCTTGAGGTTTAACATATGAATACACATTAAACCTTATACATGATCATTCACATACGTATAAGGTTAGGTGTGTATTCACACATGTTGAAACTCAAGCACCTGCACCTGAGCTAATGTTCATACTTCTAAGACGTGATATCATTTCAACTCATGAAATTAACTACCTGTTTTCTTTTCATAATGGGCGCCAATTACAAGTTTTTCTCATACAAAGACCAATTAGATGAATTATTTACTGCCTCTGTGCGTGATGTGGTGTTGACAATCACAGTTCCAGTCAATCCATGCCTTTCATGGAAGCCGCCATATTGAAACTAATACCTAAATCAAACTCGTACCTCAGGTTTTTCAAAAGAAAAAAATTAAAGAAATGTTGTTTTAAAGCTACATTGTTATTAAAAGAAAAACAAAAATATTTGCTATTATTATTTCTTGATCTAATTTTTATTTTTGTTAATATTGAATTTGAAAATATATCGGAATGTGCAGGGTTTTTTTTGTTTTGTTTTTTTTTTAGCGATTACCAAGCTAATAAAAATATCCGGTGAAAATATGACTTCCAGCGACGAAGGAAAGCTCTTTGATAGACTTGTTGAATGTCCAGCAAATAGTGTAATTGTATTTACCTTATAGCTTTTTACCTAAGATGTTGAGGGAGCTACTGTTAAAGCGAGCGCAGAAAAATTTAAGCCTATTTGAGAGGATCCAGAACCACCCCCCCCCCCCCCAGGAAATGTTATGCAATATTATGGGGAGACTAGTGTTTTACAACTGGAGATGCATAGAAATAGGCAAATATATTTATTTTCTACCTAGTCCAAGGGTGGTGGGTTCCTATACTCTATTCCCTTATAAGCGCTAAATAGTTGAATACCTAAGTAGCTAATCCGAGATTCCTCTGACTCTTACCCCCGCTTTTCTATTGTGACATATGTGGGGGAGAGTCAAAGCGGACTTTATATTGAAAGGTGGGAATTCACCGACACCAGCTAGTGTCTCTGCTTTACCTACCTCTTACAAATTTATTTCGCGGATCTATCTTACAAGACGCGAGGATTCAGTTATTGGAAGATTATTCTACAAATAGATTATGATTAATAGGTTAGAATAGATCCTTAGTAGGTCAGAATAGAATGACAAAGATCCGTCCTCGCTCAAAGGCCATAAACGCCGAGCATAGGCCTAAATTTTGCAGCCCTTCACCGGCAATGGTGATGTCTCCATATAAGTGAAATATTCTCAAGAAGGTAGTTAAACAATATTCAATCAATCAATCTGACTCTTCCCCGCACATGTCACAATATAAAAGCGGGGTAAGAATCAGAGGAATCTCGGATTACTAGGTAGCTAAGTGGGTAGAAATAGTCTTTGAACTGTACCTGACATTTATCAGGTTGGGGATAGTTCCTCTTTAGTGAGATATTCTCGCAAAAACGTGATTATCACCTTTTTAGCGAAAGTAAATTCTGTTATTGTAACCCTGTGACGAGAAAGGGTATGTCATGAAAACTCAATGACTTTTACTTCAATGTTAGAAAGAGAGATAGAGTTTTTTACAGTCATCAGAATAATATATGTGGGTACTATACAAAAATAGTTGTCAGGGTTTTGACTCTCCTTTTGATGAAGCAAAATGTGTCGAAACCCTGACTACTATTTTGGAATATAGTACTCACGAAATAGACATTGTAATATTAATATTAAATGCATGATAAGCAATATTAAAATATTATAATGTAATTTTATACTAAATTTTTTCATGTTCTCTGGAAGTTTAAAACCAAAACGCTTTAGACAGATGGTAATCTCAGTTAGATTACTAGACAGACGGATGAATTGATCAATGTGCTTCATGTGCAACATTGGTTTATAATGTACATTGAAATATATTTTTGCATCAATGTTTGGTTGCATCAAATTATTAGGAAGAATTAACATCAAAACAGATAAGTTTCTTTTACAATTAGAGTTAGTAATCTTGCAAAATATAATATGTTCGTGTGTACAGTAGTGCCGTAGATGACTTGATCAGCTTTCTTGTTTTACGTTAAATAGTTTATTGAAAAATACCTTTTGTTTAAAAAATCATTCTGAAGTTATTTTCTTTAAATTATTATGAAATGTAAAGCATTTATTACGATACATCTGGACGTAGAGCTTCCAGCTCACTAACTTACCCACGGTATTCGAGATATCGATGCTTGAGATACCAAAGTTCAGCTGTATTTACTCTTTAAAATTCTAACTTATTAGAATGAAATATTTCTTTCTCAGGAGGATGCTGGAAAAAGTTCAGTCTGTGAAGGTTGTCCTGGACAAGCATTGTGTAGAGGTCAAGGTAAGGTTTTAAACGGCATGAAACACATACTGTACTTCTGTTCTACATGTATTGTTCATATATTGTATATCTATTGTACTCGTATTGTACAGTATTGTATATCTATTGCACATGTATTGCACATGTATTGTATGTGTATTGTACATATATTGTACAGTGTTATACGCTTAATGTGCTATCTTCCATCATGTGCAAATGTCATCTGGCTAAGATATGTTCTCTGAGTTTCTCTACCCTGATGCCCTGTCGTTATATTAAATGAAACACTGTATCTACAATATTTTAGTGCTAGGAAAATGTTTATATCATTAACTGACTCAAATTGTCTGTTACAGTAGCTGTTTTGAGAGAGAAAAATAGTCATGTATGAAAGAATTTTAAGATATACTGATGATCAAAAGAAAGTTTAATGTTGAAATCTGAGAGTGCTTCTGCCAAAAAAAAAAGAAACACTGTATACCGGGTAGGTGTATAATGCATCAATATATTTCATGTACACTCAAGTACTTGATGTAATTTCACACACACAAGTCCGGCAAATGACGTGCAACTAAATGTTGTTTGATGTTTTAGGTAATTGAATATGAGATCCATAGACCATGATCTGAAGAGGTTAATTTCCATTTTTATTTTAACAGGTGGAGAAGACCCGGATCAAGAACTTATTGACATCAGGATGGGGGCCATTCAACACAAGATTCTGGTTTTATCTGGAAAAGGAGGCATGTATATCCAGTGTGTGCTAACTACCTCCATATTGCCTAACCATCATGCAATGCACCATATTGCCTAACCATCATGCAATGCGCCAAGTTTGACAACTGTGTGCAAAACTTGAAACTTATCTCTACAATTGGTCCACAATTTGGAATTCTATAGACCTGACAGATTTACTATAGACCAACAACAAAGTAACAAGCATCTCCTTCATTTTTTATTGTACTCTTTATTTGTATTTCATGACAGATTTAGAACTTAATTTTGAATATGCATTCAATCATTTAATACAACATGATAACAGTTTATTCTTTGATGATATTTTCTTAAAGACCCAAAAATAATACCTTATGGTTTCTTCAAGGATCACTGGATGTGGGCAGAGCTCATCTATGATCATTGTTATTTACCTGGAATTTACCTGGCCAAGAGATCAGGGTGCTGTGTATACTTTTGAGGTACACAGGAAGGGTCTCAGGGCTGTCTGCAGTGTTTCTGTGGTCATAGTGTTTGTATAATGGTTGTATCCCTATAGCTAGATGACACACAGTCTACACCCCACCCCCCTCTTTCTCTCTTTTACTCTCAGTCATTGGCTCAATGAATAATTTCTTTTATAAATATAGAGCTATCATAAATTGATAATATAAATTATTTCAATAAGTTACAAGTTTTAGAAATTAATGGGCAAATTATTGTTTGATTTCTGATTGTGTAATTTTATAATACATGTACATGGGGAAATTACAATTATCTATAGTTTATTCTTTGATGATATTTTCTTAAGCCTAATTTACATAAGTAGTGGAGGCAAGTAAGAATAGAACAGAATGTCAAAAAATGTATAACTGTCTAGTGAAGACTGCACTAATTCACTGTCTTGTGAAGACTGCACTAATTCACTGTCTTGTGAAGACTGCACTAATTCACTGTCTTGTGAAGACTGCACTAATTCACTCTATAGTAAATCAGTCTTAAATCATTAATCTCGCTATAGACAGGACAAATTTTCTATTGATTTGTCTACAATGGTCTATCATTAACTCTGAACACTATGAAAAGATTGTGGAAGTCAGATACACATAGTAATATAGAATGTTTAGTATGATCCAGGTTGTATCACTGTCGATCTGCTAATGAGCTGGGGTTTAATTATCTTCATCACTTAATTAATATTTTCAGATCAAGGCTTCACTGTTGTCTGCTCATTAACTTTTCTCACTTTCAACTCACTCTGGGCGATTAATGATTGGCACAAAGCATCCTCGATCAAAGGAGGATGATCACTGTAAGATTCATGTCAATAATGGCCAAATGAGGAAGAAAGCTCAAGGGGTATAATCATATAAATGATAAGATGTCTTTCTTTGTTTTTTTTATCGGGTGATAAAGGTACATGTAGCAAGCATTGCAGAAAAATTCATATTTTTTTTTCAGCATGATTGCTATCTTCATCACAAAGAAAGACATTTTATTGTTTAATTTTATATGTTTTTTCTTTTTTTTTTTTAATAAACTAGATTCAAGTACTAAAATATCTTATTGTTGACCCATTTGTTACTTTAAACGGAACAATCAATGCACCCTTTGACCTTGACAATGCTCGATGTATGGTAACTTGATTACATGGACAGGACTGATACTAATAAACCAGATATAACTAGTTTGCAACAAACATGTATTCATTGTCGCAAATGAAAGCAATATCAAATTCAAAAGGTGTAACAAAAAAAATTGAGTGAATGCAAATATATAAAGATGAAGGTATAGCGTGCATCTCATTAAAGCACTATTGTATGAAATGACGTTGTAAAAGAATCCAAGTGATTTTCAGAACTTTTAGTCAATATTCATCACAACTGATTGACAGCTTACTTGTACTTTAATTGCCTCGTCATTAATATGACAAAAGAATTTACAGTGTTTGATCTATTTATGTACATGAATTAAAATAATTTCTTCAATGGGAAAAAATATGAACTTAGATACCCTGGCACAGAATCCTGTTGATTTCATGTGACTGCAGACTTAGCATAAATTTGTACCATGTGAAAAAAACTATGTCTGCAGTACTAATGAATGTTGTAAAACTAGCTCATTGTAGTAATTGTCATGAATTGAATAAATTTAAACTTTTAAAATTGTATATATATAGAAATAGCTCGTTGTTAATCGTCATGAATTGAATAAGTTTAAACTTTTAAAATTTCATGTTTTCCCCCTCAATAATATTCATGGCCGGGTTTTTGTCTTCATATTTTCCTACAGGTGTTGGAAAATCAACTGTAACCTATTTGTTGTCATTGGCTCTGGCTAAATGTCACTCAATGAAAGTGGGTGTGGTTGACCTAGATATTTGTGGACCCAGTATTCCAAAACTGTTTAATGTAGAAAACAAGCCCATTGTACAATCGCCTTATGGATGGAAACCTCTAATGTAAGTTTTAAACATGACTACAGCTTATTTTATGTAAGTTTTAAACATGTAGCTTATTTTATGTAAGTTTTAAACATATAGCTTATTTTATGTAAGGTTTGGGTAGTACATAATGTAAGTTTTAAACATGACTACAGCTTATTTTATGTAAGTTTTAAACATGACTACAGCTTATTTTATGTAAGTTTTAAACATGACTACAGCTTATTTCATGTAAGTTTTAAACATGTATCTTATTGTATGTAAGGTTTGGGTAGTACATAATGTAAGTTTTGGGTACTACATATTGATTTGCTATATAAATGTATATTTATTTTGGCAAGTTTCACTTATAATTGAATGAATGATATCTGCAGTTCTGAATTGAGAGTGTCATTATAGCCAAGACTTATCTATTTAACAGATCCCCCAGTGAGAGTATCAAGATCGTGTCAGTAGGCTCTTTGATTGAGTCGGATAAAACGTCGGTCATTTTCCGTGGACCGAGAAAGACAGGTAAATAAACAGAATTATTTCCAGCATTCATGACTGCTACTGTACGAGGAAACAACTTACAATACATGTACAACTCTAAAATTAAACATGCCACAATGTCTCGTCTTTTCAGGATTAATCAAAAGATTTCTAAAGGATACATTCTGGGGGAAATTGGATTTCCTAATATGTGGTGAGTTATAATTGTAGAATGAACATACATTTTTCTAAATGTTTTTGATATTTTTTTAGTGGTTAGTTTCAGTTGTTGTTTTGGTGGGTTTTTAAAAATAAAAATACTTCATATTTTTCAATTTGATAAGATACACCCCCAGGGACAAGTGATGAACACATGGCAATTGTAAAACTTCTGAAAAATGTGAAACCAGATGGCGCTGTTATCGTCACCACTCGTCAAGAGGTAGCCATGGCAACCATTAAAAAGGAAATCAGTTTCTGTAAGAAGATGGGAGTGTCCATCCTCGGGATTGTGGAGAATATGGGTGGATTTGTCTGTCCATGTTGTAAGGTTCGTTACAGAGTGTGAAATACACATCCATGTATTTTCTCGACATGTCTATTTCTATGAATGTATACAGCAAAAGTCAGTATTCATATAGTAGACATTATTGTAACGTGTAGCGGTCACCCAGCCAAGTACTGATCATGCTCACCATTGCTTAACATGCGTGATCAAGAGAGAAAAGCTAGCTCACTAGCGAGGCAGTATAAGTTCTCTATGTACTGTCTGTTACACTGTTTCCTGTAACGTTTCATTGAATTATATTATATAATGTATGAAAATACTGATTAAAGTCCCATAACTCTTGCATAGTAAAGCTATGAGGCTTGTTACCCTCATGGACTGTGACATCATGTAATAATTTAAAAAAAAGCAACCAGAGTTTTAGAATATGCCAGAAAATTGATATGTTGTTGACATAACTCTGGAACATACTGGAAAATTGTCAAAAATGGATATGTACAATGATGGCAGTTGTCACCATAACTTCCAGTCTGCACGAGAAATGGTTCTCACAAAGAGAGATTGACAACTGTAAGCCCCTCCCACATCTTCAATGCAGGACCCTGACTATAACTTTGTCTTTTTTTTTAACAAAGTCCAAAATCAATGATTTTGGAGAAGAAATACACTGTATACTAAGAGTTTTTTAAGCAGATATTACTCACATCAGCAAACTTCTTTAACTGTGAGTTGATGAACATTATCTAGTTAGAAAACCTAGTCAATGTTGTATTAATGAAGGTCGCGGGTTTACAGACCTTTTTTTTTAACTTGAAAACCCCACCTGAAAATTTGACAGAAGTATCTCGTTTTTCATTGAACAGCAGTTTTTTTTATAGTAATTACGCCTTAAATATACCATTCTTTCTACGATAGTGATGCTCATTGCATAGAAAACTTAGTAAATGTGGTATTAAATTCATCCTTTGGGGATCTGGGTTAGAATAGGTCCTCAGTGCCCCTTGCTTGTCGTAAGAGGCTACTAAATGGGGCTTTCCTTCGGATGAGACCACAAAAACCTAGGTTCGGTGTCACAGCAGGTGTGGCACGATAAAGATCCTTCCCTGCTCAAAGGCCATAAGCACCAAGCATAGGTCGAAATTTTGCAGCCCTTCATCGGCAGTGGTGACATCTCCATAGGAGTGAAATATTTTCGAGAGGGACGTTAAACAATATTCAATCAATCATTTTTTCAGGAGATGTCTGAACTCTTCCCGGGAAGTGGAGTTGCCTCCCTTGCCAACAGTCATGGGATACCAGTCCTTGGGCACCTTCCTGTGGATCCAGTGTGTAACATTTAAACATGATACAGACGGTTTCCTCAAAAATTCAATTTATATTAAAACCGCATGTACCATTCTAATCATGTCTTCATCAAAATATTTCAGTTGATCACCGAATGTTGCGAAAATGGCAGAAACCCCCTAGACAGTTACCCAGAATCCCCCGTTGTCCAGTCTGCAATGGAAATTTCTAAAACTTTGATCAACATTGTCAACGACACCTAATGGACGACTCGTGGAATGACGAGGACTGCTCGACTGCGGTCTATATACCCAGTGTAGCAGTGTTCTCAAAAGGAGAGTTTATACAATGTATTGGTGCTAGAAATTTGATCTTGATAATTGTAATGTTGAGACGAGGTGCTAGGAATTTGATTTTAATAAATGTAATATTGAAACAAGGTGCTAGGAATTCGATCTTGATAAATGTAATGTTGAAACGAGGTGCTAGAAATTTGATCTTAATAAATGTAATGTTGAGACAAGGTGCTAGAAAGATCTTAATAAATGTAATGTTGAGACAAGGTGCTAGAAATTTGATCTTAATAAATGTAAAGTTGAGATGAGCTATTATCTGTTATTATTCTGAGAGGGTACAGCAGACTATGGATTCTGGGACCCTGTCTTGTCCATCACATGTTCTCCCTTTAATAGTTATACACTATCAATAAACATCCTATCATTAGTGTCCTCAGAGCGAAGACCTTTAAGGAGGGAGAAATGAGGCAACTACATGTAGCAGGTATCAGTTGCCTGTACCAGACAGTACAGTTGGTAACCTGACTAGAAATAGTCCAGGTTCAAATCCAGGTCTGGTTTATTCCTCACTGTCTGTTACACTTAGTGCCATAAACCATCCCCAGGACCTTCCTGTCTGGGGGTTAAGATCTGCCGTACACCATCCCCAGGAACTGCCCGTCAGGGGGTCAAGATCTGCCATAGACCATCCCCAGGAACTGCCTGTCGGGGGATCAAGACCTGCCGTACACCATCCCCAGGAACTGCCTGTCGGGGGATCAAGATCTGCCATAAACCATCTCCAGGAGCTGCCCGTCGGGGGATCAAGATCCTGGGTTCATGTCTTCAAGGTGTGAAAATGTTTAAGGAGGGAGGAATATGGCAGTCAGACCAATGCCATGGAGCTCATTTGGTAGCGCACTTGACAGGAGTTTCAGGGGGCACACCTGGCATTATACTAGATGCAAATACTTGTACCATCTGCGATTCACAAGTAAATGTTGCTTTACAGTAAATTCTAATTCAAAATGGAATGACAAAATTTCTTTACAATTTTAATGTTTCAGTTCAAAAATGTTACGAACAAGTTAACAACATATTTATCATATATATATAGTATGTTATTTACATATCACAATATTGCTTAAATAAACATACATTTGCCCATGTTGTTCTAATTTTACAAAGTTAACTTGTACATGCTGCAAAATCAGTAAATATTCAAATACTTTAAATACACTTTTGAACCTTTCTCTTCATTCAACAGTTATATACAAAGGGCTTAAATGAAGTTCAATATCATTGTGTGTCTACCCCATCAAGTGATATAATACACCGTTCTACCTTCTGTATTTACTTAGGGGGTTCCAGAGCTGAGGTGATAAGAAATTGTTATTTATGTATAATACGCATGAAAACAAATATCTACAGTGTATTATGAAAGATTATTAATTCTATAACATTTTTTTGGTTAAATTTTGCTAGTAAGTGTGAGAAGACATGAACTATAAAGAGCATTCTACAAGTAAGCTAAAACTAGATTACTGAGTTTTCCAAGTGCACAACACACAGCAGAACAGGGTTACATTAAACCTTTACAGATAGGAGATGGTGTGATATTGAACCCTAACAGGGTTACATTAAACCTTTACAGATAGGAGATGGTGTGATATTGAACCCTAACAGGGTTACATTAAACCTTTACAGATGGGAGATTGTGTTGATATGGAGATGATTGCTGACATGAGAGATTGAGTTCTGCAAGTGCTTGACATTAATCCACTATCACAGATATATACAGTACAGTCATAACGGCCTCCCTTCACTTCACGAACACCTTATAATGACACAATGTTCCAGCTTCCCTAGTCAAGGGTTTTTAGTCAGCTCCCCCAAAACACTCAGCTAACAAAGACACAGTGACAACTGCCTAATCAGACACTGTCAAGGTCGAAGGAGGTCAGGCAGATATACATGAAAATCAAGAATAAATGTCTAAAGTAAGAAATTTGTGTAATGTTTGTTAAAAACTTACTAACAGAGATTCTACATGAAAACCGATCATGGATGAATATGAAATGCAATTTTATTTGCTAACCATTGCAGTTTCAGAACATTAGGGCAATCATACAAGCTCCATGTCAAATATGCATCTAAATGTCCAGTATAATATAAAGCACTACTTTCAAATGGCTCATTTACTTCACACTAATCAATGTGCATTCAATTGTTTTTACAAGATAATACACCTATACCACAAGCAAATGCATTCTACTCATCTTATAACAGTATATAGGAGTATGCTGTAATTTCTACCAAAATCTTTATTTTTGGTGTTAATTGTTGGTTCAGAGTGAAACCCTCAAAAACAAAAAAAATGAAAAACTATTTTCAATCTATGAAAATTTAAATACAAAAAAAAAACATTCCATCAAATTATTTGAAAACTATTTCACTACAAAATAATCTTTTCAGACCTTTTGATATTAACCAAGATTGAATAAAAAGGTCATTTTACATGTAAATGAACTTTTAGAAAACCACAAAACAATGAGAACTGTAATACATATACCGGTGTTCACTATCAAATCTCCATATAGAACAAGCACCTGCATTCTCTAACCTCCGTATAACGAACAAGTACCTGCATTATCAAATCTCCATATATATAGAACAAGCACCTGCATTATCAATCTCCGTTTATATAGAACAAGCACCTGCAGATTAATAAAACATGACTGGATTGCAAATTTCTATTCAGTACCACTTCCGATGATTTCCGTGCGCTGTTTGCTGTGTGGTAGCTAAAACTTTGACATCAGTGTTTGGCCAGAATACTTCCCCCGATAGAGTAGACACTACTGGATTGCTATAAGGCATTAGTCTTCTTCTGAGTGATGGACTCCCGGATCTGTCTGTCCAGTTCTGCAATGATTTTGTCCTGAGTGGAGTATACGCCTGTCCTAAGAAGAGTATCGCGCTCCTCGATCAGCCGTGTGATGTGGTCGTCCAAACTATAGTCTAAATCTGGCTGTAGGGGGTACATCCCGTCTCTTGGGCTGTTGTCCGGCATGCCCTTACCCTTATCCTCTTCAAGTTTCTTTAATCTGAGGTTGTAGTTGAACAAAAGTATGAACTTTCAGTAACAAAGATATGGAAATAATTTCATCACTATAATAAATTATTTATATGTAAAAGTTTTCATCATCCTAATTAAGGTAATCAAGGAACATTAATTCCTTTGATGACCTTGACACTTGGAATGAACTCGATCAGGTGTTGTATACTGAATAAAGCATATTTCACCCGCTTTATATTAAACTTTATCTGGTGTTGTATACTAAATACATGTAAAGCATATTTCACCCGCTTTATATTTGCCTAAATGGAAAAATTGACTACTGGGCGAATATTAATACATTCATTACTTTAAAGTAAGAAACAAACTTAAAGCCAATTCACAACTTGGCGAATTCAAATGAATGTACAATTTGTATTGGTGAAAATAACATGGGGTGAAAATTTCCCAGTGTCCCATATTTCAATTCACAATGGTATGATGCAAAATACGGAAGTTCTGATCACTAATGTGGAGGTGCAAACTGTTCAGACATCAGAAAATTGAGGTGTCTCCTTACTCTATCAAAAACTCATTTCACATTAAGGTATGTAATTAAAAACACCCATACTCATCCATTTGACATGTTTTACATACCGTATAAATGGAATTTTAAGTGAGACATAAATTTAGCGATTTCCCCATAAAAATGGGTATACGTATATTTAGTGAGAGCTAACTTTAGCGACTTAGTAATGCCAAGAAATATAACTATTAGTATTACCAACGGTACAGAATAAATCGTTAGTGATTTTCAGTTTTAGCCATCTTGACACCCTCGCTTATAATGCCAAAATTAAATCCTCGCTAAATATTCTGCTTATAAGGTAATTATTATGTAATAACACAATGGATTTAATGTAGCTGCAATAACATTGTATTTAGCTCCTTGGTCATGTGACTAGGATCAACTAATAATTGGATACTTACTTGGACAATTCATGCTTTAGTTCCTCCAGCTCTTTCTTTTCCGAGCTGACCACTTCCTTCTCCTCCGCGGCTAAATACCTCAGACGCATGTGTTCCAGTTCCTGTTGTTGCCGTTTAAGCTCCGCCTTTGCTGATGCCTGCTCTTTCTGTTTTAGACGAGCCAGTTCCTTCAGCGCGCGGCCCCATTGCTGTTTGTAGTGTAACTTGGATGTGGACAAAGCATCAATCTTCCTCTCCAGCTCCACCTACAAAGGGAAATAACTTTGTGTCAGAATCCTTATACATGTACATGTCAATTCAATGGGGGGGGGGGGGGGGGGGTGTTATATATACAAAATAAAATCACCATCTGTAACTTTACAGGGAAATAACTGGTTCTTTGTGATCATATAACAGAAATTCAATAATTTCAGTTACATAACAGGACTGTATGCCTTTATGGTCACTTGAAAAAAGTGTTGAATGTTAATAGTGCAAAGAGTGCATCATTTAAATCCTGAGAACTGGATATTGAGGCTTTTTGTGATCAAAAGTAACTATCTTTACTGATAATATTCCTCCACTACAAAATCATCACCTGAAAATTGTTTTCGTAAGTGGACTTGATCTTAGTTTAATGACTTTGATTGAGAGTGAAGACATACTGCTCGGTCATTTGTAATCAGTGTCAAGTCTGAGCTTATCATATCACTAATGTCACTCCGTTACAAAACAGTCAGTATTCTGTGGATTTCTTTGCTAATCTTGACAAAGGTATGATTTCAATTCACAATATTTACAGTGTCTCACCATGACTAGTGTTGATCCATCAATAGTGTCAGCAACTAATTCAATAGTGTCAGCAACTAATTCAATAGTGTCAGCAACTAATTCAATATGTCAGCAACTAATTCAATAGTGTCAGCAACTAATTCAATTGTGTCAGCAACTAATTCAATAGTGTCAGCAACTAATTCAATAGTGTCAGCAACTAATTCAATATTTGACTTGTGCATATAGTTAAACTTAGAGTGAATTATAACGAAATACATTTTTTTTTTTTTTGGTAAAGATAAATTTGTTGAAAAATATGCAATTTATTTCTGTGTAAGTAGATAAGTAGAGCAGAATTTACCTTTTCTAGTGTTAGCAGGTTGATCTCGGACTGCAGTCACACCTCTGGTTTACTTTCGAGTTACCTTTTCTAGTGTTAGCAGGTTGATCTTGGACTGAAGTCGGACCTCTGGTTTACTTTTGAGTTACCTTTTCTAGTGTTAGCAGGTTGATCTCGGTTAAATTTACCTTTTCTAGTGTTAGCAGGTTGATCTCGGACTGAAGTCGGA